>NC_039490.1:0-124835 GCF_003590095.1 Trichoplusia ni | reverse complement strand
GTAATAAATTAACTGGAGTACATTTACGTTCGATTACTGTTACGATTAATTGCGCAAGACTACTAAAATAGCACAACATAATATAATCAAAGAGAACATTAGAACAAAAAAGTCTTTTAGAAATACTTTTTCTATTTCTATTTCAAGAATATGTTTTTGTAGAAGAAAAAGCAATACGATATCATTATCAACCTTAATGTTACTGTATCCAAATCAATTCTATTTTGAGGTTTACCTCATATATCATAAGTCTAATAAATCATTGCGAATTGACATATTACTGAAAATATGAGACACCGCACAGGTCAAAATGGTAACGACATCGTCTGTGAGGAAAATAATAGGCCGGTAGCTTTCCGCACAAGATATTTGTTATAAAAAGAAAACAGAAGTATAAAAGAGGATTGATTCCCAACGTTTTTTTTATAGATATGGTTCACCACAAGTAATACCTACAGTTTTTGTTAAACACATTCTCATATTATACATCTTTTTCTGTTAAACAAAGCTTACTAATACAGATCCAATGTACCTGTTCCGGACTTAACGCTTGCTGTTAAACTTTAACAAACATCAATAGACACCTTTAGTTAGCATTCTTATGTCCCTTTTAACACGTCAGTTACACAAGCAAATATTCAAAAGTTTTACGAGACCTTTGGTATGCGTGTAATTTTAAACATGTGATTAAATGATTATGCTGAAATGTTCTCTCTAACCTGTATACGAAGAGCTAGAAATGCGAATACTTTGTTGTATTTCGTAATCACATTCATTCTTAATGATATTAATGTCTTAAGTATACCCATTATCTGTCAGCATCTATCGATTCATGAACTGCTGGGCATAAGCCTCTCCCAAATTGCCATCTTTCAATATAAAGAAAGGGAAATAAATATAACATTAAACAAAGAAATATATCTATCTATAGCTAATTGGTATTCGTGAATCACTTAATTAAGAATAAATTGTTTGTTCAAGCAATAAACCAATATTTTACGAGTGTCACAACAATTAACACCACAGTAATTATTTGCCACAATATTTATTTTTCTCCGCGAATCAGTAAACATTTTACAACCTATTTGGAAGGCGTCAATACAATGAAAGTTTATTCAACAGAATTCTTTAGTGTACTGTATATACACGAAGTATGTACCCTTTTTGTTTGTACCATGTAAATTAACCCTTTCATCATGTTTTGTAAATACAGGGAAACGTAGCATTTTTTGAGAAGTACCTGAAATTGAAATCGATAATTGACAGGTTTACACATATTCGTGTTTCTTTGTACCTGTTATTTTGCAGAGTTCATATATACCTAACTACCCCTGACATATCATATTAATACCCGAACAAACACCATTCTCCGAGCAGTCCGAGCCATAGGTACTGCATCATCTTACATATGTATAGTATCAATATTGCGAGTGTGGGAGAGTGACGTGAATGAAAAGAAATCATTTAAAGACTTCGCACTGGACTATCCATCGGTGATCTACAAATTCTTGTTCTAATTCAGATTGGTGTTGATTTGTGATTTTTGGAACTATCTGTGACGTAAGTGATATTTCCTTAGTGGGTCCTCTTCTTCAGAAACACAGAATCCGATATTTAATGATCATAGCCTATAATTGACTTACAATCCGTAGTTTCAGGGCATACCTCAGTTCAATGCTCCCGTAGACGCTTTTACGATTTCCCACGTTCAAATATTTTTCTGTACGCATGTAAATACACTTGAGTGAATCGCGGGCCTCTCAAACTTTGACAACACGTAGATCACTTTACTTGGGAGAGGAATGACGACATATTTCATAAGCATTGGCTTTGTTATCGTTATTTGTCATCTGCAAAGGTATAACAAGTAACAAAGGGAATATCTTGTAACACTGGATATGAAAATTCAGGGGCGACACGTGTCACGTTGTTACAAGAATTGCTTAACAATTTTTATCATGTGAAGAAGAGGAGATTCTTGTATAAAAAAATAAATTAAATCTCGACATATACTCTAGTACTTTTTGTCAGTTAAGCAGAAAATTTGCGAACGACCCTCCAAGAATGCATCACTAGAACTGTCAGCTTTATTTTTCCCTAACATAACATAAAGCTTTGTATATACACTTAAAACAGCAGAAAATTTACAAGGCATTGTCCTCTGACGTCTTAATATTAAATTGGTGAACGTGTCGCATATGAAAATTGGCTGACTACGATTTGAATAATTTTGTACTAGAGTAGCGAAGAAACTTATTCAACTCACAGAATGAATTAGGCTAATTAAAGATTCTCATGTGACAAAAAAAATATAAAGATTAATCGGATGAGAGATCCATAGTAATCGGTACATAACAAAAAAAAAGTCAGAGATGAGGTCGTCATCCTTTCTTTTAAAATCGGCTAAAAATGATGCCGACCGCCCTTTCATCCTTAGTTAAATTCTTCTGAACAAAAACCTTTATGAAACAATAATATAACCACAAGCCTGGTAAATAAAAAGATCTATTACCACTTACTATAAAGCCTATACTATCACGAGTGGGTCGTAAAAATAAAAGACGATAAAAACGGATAATGTTAGCGTGATCCTCAAGAATTGATTACCAATGGAAGCGAGATGTTAGTTGTTTTATGAGGTCGGCTGAAACAAGGAGGTTCTTTAAGTAACATTTGATTTTACTGTTGGTTGATAAGAAAACTCTATGGACGGAATAAAAACAGATTATACTTCTAAACAATGCGGGGAGAAACATCATTGATGGTCAATTGTTTTCTGGGGGTTTATTTTTAAAAATGATTAATTGGAATCAATCTGAATAGTGTGTGTTTACATTTTTATAGAATCTACATTAAATTATTTATAGAAAATTATTTAAAGACATAATAAACATTTGAAGTAAATAATACAGCAAAGTTAACATATACGAAGGAAATTAATAAACATGTTGATTGAATCGCTAATGGACTGTGAACAGTATCGCTACACACAATTTACGCTGAACAAAATAGAAATGTCTAACATAAATCCGAATTAAGAAAAAAACGTAAAGAAAAACTGAGAAATATCTACAAAAAGAATTTATTTAGTCTGTTACCATGTGACACCAAAAAAATAATGATTCCTCAGCATATCTGAAAACTGATACAGTAGGGTGATCCCCCAAATGTCAATCATCGGGAATCGTTTATTAGGATCGGGGCGACGCGCCTGACAGCCAAACTCGTCGAATACGTAGAGTCGGCAACAACAGTCGAATACAAGTTAGCTAGTTCACAAACAATAAAACGAAAAAAGCTTCCAACTATAATAGCAATTCATTGTTTTATTTGGTTCTAAGGCGTTATCACCAAATTCATTGGTCTCAATTTCCAATTAAAAATAAAAACAAGATTAAAAACGATACATACTGAAAAAGATAAAGATAATTTTAGATTAGGTATTCCATACACATGCACAAGATATTCTACCGTAGTAGAGTCTCTTGTGTTTTGTAAATCTGCAAATTTCGTTACTGACTGTACAAAACACGACCTCATACGTACATTTATCATCTTAAAGAAGGTTTAATATGTTTCAGCTGGTTGTCAGACACCATGATAACATGAGCGACGTCTTGACTGACGAGAGATTATAATTTCCTTCGTTTTTTGCTGATATTTTTATATTAACGCCAGATTTATTATATTTCTTCGTCGTTATTAATCAATTACGGCATCACTTCACACCTTGAGTGATAAGGTTGGAGAGTTTATTCACCCGCATTTGCAAAAAAATGAAGCGACCAATAAACTTCCTAAATAATTTTCCTTAAATTAAATAATTTAAAATGTTTTATTTCCATAAGAAATGAAGAAAAGTAAAGTAACGGGAACGAAAAACCTTAAAAAAATAAGTAATTTGATTGGAGACCTACATTTTAAACCTGTTCATTTGATAAAAAAAAAGCATTGTTACTTGTTGTTACAAGTCAAATTGTAATCCAAACTTAGTAAAATAAAGTATCAAAGTTTGTCAGTTCTGAATTTATTGGGCGACAACATTAATTCAAAAGATAATGCCAAGTCATCAGCAACAATCCCTTTTGGGTAAAGAAATTGAAAAATGATAAATGTGCCTTATACAAACTTTACAAATAAAATTAATCAATTGGAGAACGTTTCAAACGGTCTTGTACTGTGCGAATTTTGAAGGACTGTTGTTATAGGGTAAGCGAGACAGCACGCACCACACGCGTAGCTTCATCTCTCTTACACGAATGCAATATTTCTTATCGAATGGCTTGAAAAAACCGCGCAGACTGTAATAACGCCACTAAAAAATTGTTAGATTCCACTAAACTAATTTAAACACACACCCTGATTGGCTTTGTTTTAAAAAAAGAATAAAGAGACCACTTAAAGTACCCAAGCTTTTTATTGAAAACATTTAGTTTCAATAATTGAGAATATTATATTGTTTTTTTGTAAACGTATTTTTCCAAATTTATTTATGCTCAAATACTTACAGGAGACAAAATTCCCGAGCCTTATAACTTCCTAAGAAGGTAGATGCTTCGTATAATTTTATTGTAGCGCCGCGAAAGTTTTCTATTTCCTTGATATTGTTGTTTATGAATATTGGTATACAACCTTTTTGACAACTTCTGACTACATTTACCTCGCAATAAGAGACGAGCCTCACGAGATAGTAAAACAAGAAAATATTAAAGAGATCAACTTGTATTTTATGTGGGTGTAAAAATAACCTAGCTTTGTAAGTTGTCATCAATGCTATTAGTCTTCTCTTAGACAGGTTGCAAGCTAAACATTTATCGGGCACCTTTCCAAAATGGGAGCTATTAAGTAATATCATAAAAGGTTGGCCTGTTCTCGGAAAAATATTTAACCAGTAAAAGAAGCATTTATATTTCTATTTCGAAATATTGTTATTGTTAGTTTCTATATAATGGTTCTGAATCCCACAGCTGGGAAAGTGCAAATACCCCAATTCTGCAATTTACCACGGCCGATGAATTAATGAAATTTGGCTTAAAATGACAATTTTCGTATTCTCTTAAGCATTTTTCTACACAAAAATTGGAAATTCACTGCAGGACGGTATACTCAAGGTCAATACAATTAACTTCTAATTATAGTATTGGAAATTAAAGTATTATTAGTATTATTAAAATACTTAAGAGAATAGGAATAATTTCAAATTTAATCCAATTGTCATTAATTCATCGGCCATTGTAAAATAGCAGAATCAGGGCCCTGTACTCTTCATTTTGTCATGAAATATCTACCATTTTCTTAAAATAGTACTTTGCTTAGTTTACTAATTGCAAAAGCACTGAAATTAAAACACTAACGTTAGTTCTAACGGAAAACTGTCAAGAACAGCTGTTATGACTAACATTAAAGTCCGTAAAATGCAGGCTGATGGACACAGCTGCATGTGTCGCATCATAAACTCACAGAATCTCCCCTTGCCGTCAACAATGGCGCGTAAAAGTTAAACACAGTAAAACCAATTTTTTACAAACTCTTGAACAGATAATGTCTTAACTTGTTAATTGTAAAGGGTCGCCAACGAAACTCTTGAAAAGAAAAGCAAATATTGTTAAAGTAATTGAGATACTTTTTCCATTTCTTTTTATGGTACATATTAGCTGATAGTGTCCGATATGACTCAAAATAACTTACAAACAGTCTTGC
Source organism: Trichoplusia ni (assembly GCF_003590095.1). NCBI lineage: Eukaryota > Metazoa > Arthropoda > Insecta > Lepidoptera > Noctuidae > Trichoplusia > Trichoplusia ni. The sequence continues at coordinate 119,135 of NC_039490.1, read as the reverse complement.
CGATTTACTAGACGATGAGACTGCACAATTTCTTTATTTCGATTCCATTGAGACGACCGAAATCTTACTTTATATGTTCCACAGTTGAAAGGATAAGCCCAAGTTCTATTTAAAGCGATATATCTCGTCTTTACAACTCGCTTTTCATACAAAGTTTCATTTTTAACCAAAGTAAAGAGTTTTTATTTAAAAGTCCTTCAGCCAAACAGTACATTTCGAACTGAAATTGTTTTCTTCTTTCAAATGTAACTTCGCAATCGTTTCAAACAGATTCTTCTCGAAGTAGAATTACTTACGCATAAAGAAAATAAAAGAGTCAAAATTTCGAAACAGAGCGACAGATGGGAATCGCATCTCGCTCATCAATTCGTGGATGTAGACTAAACAATGTCTTAGATTTATTCGTCAGATGTGCGGCCGATGTTTCATTGACGATCCTTGTTAAAATGTCAACGAACTTCAAAACCGTCTCGGTCGACCGTAAAGCTTTTCAATAGGAATGTTTGTTTGACATAAAACAAAGCCCGCACAAAATTGCAACTGTAATACACTCAATGTTTGTGTTATCTTACTTGGATAGCTCTTAAAGATCGCTCGACTTTGTTGCTCTTTATAAAATGACGTACTTTTGAAGTTTAAAGACTATCCGCTTTACTAGGTTCTATTGTTACAGTTTAATTCACTGCTGGAATCGTTTCAATTGCACAGAGATGCTTTAAAGCGTTCGGTCGTCTATAAAATCTATTTAAACTTTCTTACTATTACTTTCTTATTCAGCAAAATACATACCTATGTTCTTACAAATTACACTTATTAAATTTCATATTTTTGCACAGAACATGCACGAAGCTAAAATATTGACAATCTTATATACATATATAGAAAAATAACGAAGTAAAATCAGTTCAAAACTGTTTCGAAACTATGCAGTCCAACTTGATAGAAAATCATACATCGTATGGTAATATAATAATGGATGGGAGAGCAGAAAGTTCAGCGCGTCTGCCACCAAACCTTGAAGTATTTGTGTTGCAGTTGTGGAAGAGGGACACCCTCTAAACTGCGCATAACTCCATCCCTCTTTTAAAAAGCGGTGGTAAGCTCCTGAATAAGTTATCTGTTCAACAACTGACTCTTCCGATATTGAAATGCATTAAATTTACTTGTAGTTTGGAAAACATATATACATATAACATATATACATACATACAGGAAGAAAATTTATTTCAAGGGATTTGCAACTATATACTTACCTTACTGGTGTTATCACGTTTTAGTATAGCACTCTTATGTCCCGTGCACATTGTGCCAATAGCGTTTATGTCTTGCTATCACTTGCAGCGTTGGACAAAGTTGGACTGGAAAACAGAGTTTTCCTCTAACTCAAACGACAATTATCCACATCGTGATAGTCATTTGGACAGTTTGCAGTCAAGCACTGGTTTTAATGAGCTTAAAAATAATCATACAATGTGAGCTTATAGGTGCAGTAGATACAGATATTTTTTTTTATATAGAACTGATTTTTCTGCAATTTCGTCGCTAATATAATATATCTGTTATCAGTTGATAGAGTCTCAGCCAGATCAGATCAGTGTTTGAGTCGTCAAGTATACGCAATTTGTAAGTACAGTAAAGTCAATGATATGTTGCCTCCATTACTTGTCACTTGTCACCGTAATCCCGCTATTCGTGCGCATAAGCATAACGCCTCTAATTATGGCAATGAGTGCGAAGAAAATGGCAGGTGTGTGCGAGAGCCCCACTTCGATTAACCGTCATGGAACTATCATTAGTGCCTCTTTAAAAAGCGATTGACTCCGCCCAAGTTAAAGAAAAATGCATCGCTTGTTATCTCACTTTTAATCGATATTACTATTGTGTTCAACTGATTGAAAATGAAATGAACGTTCGCAATGCGTCTTTGTTTACTTTTCTACTGTGCTTCGCATATGCTGTATTTAAACTAGGATTAAAAGCAGAATGCAGCGTTTGTATGTGTCGTAATTCTTCATGCATTAAAATATACCAAGTGTAGACTTATTATTATTTTATCATGAAGAAAACAGAAAACAAATCTACTTAAGCTTTAAACTTATTAAGCGACATAAAACTTAGCAGTTACTCCTACAGAACTGTCTGGTTATCTACTTAACGCGTGTGGTATAAAGAAAACAAAATGAATGAAAACAACACGGCTTCATATCAATTAGCGTGGAGCAAACAATTGCTTTCCGTCACTTGCGAGACGTTCAACAGACTTTGTTTTATACCTTACGTAATATTATACAATATAATCAAGTTATTTGCGTAATCTGTTGCGGCTCATTCATACGTGTATCCTTGTTATTTGTCTCGTCGTAAATCGACACCAAAATAGGGAAACCTCATTGTAAACAACAAGCAGTGAAAGCAACAAGTCGGGGCGCGCGGCCTTCCTGCCGGCTCTCCCCACGACCTCGGTCGCCCTTTGTGACATTCACGGTGCCATCCATCGTCATCCACCAGCCACGAGGCACACAGAACATGTCCTGTGATGCGCAATACCCCAAATTTCATATCAAACCAGTTTGGGGAATTGAATGTCGCATGATATAATAATAAAGCATAATTGGGTATTCACATTTTCCCATTGAATACACAACAGATAAAAAGAACACGAAGTAACCACGCGTTGTATAATACAAAGAATGTATTCCGTGTGCTTACTACGCCGTAATCGTAAGCTTTGCATACAACAAGAACAAATTGTATTGTACCATTGGTGTGCTGCATGGGCGGCACCGCGTGGGAGAGTGGCCGGTGCGTCGGCACTGGGGCTCGGTGGCTTGCAACGGCGGCAAGTCAGCGATCATCGTGTCAAAGGATTTGTTTTGGTGTCGAGCTCGAGCTCCGCGTCGCGTCGCGTGTCCACACGGCGCAGCGCGCTATACAGACTGGCGCGCAATTCGTCGGAAAGGGATGGGACGGCTAGCACGCATGCGCGAGCACAAACGCGGGAAGCGTTTTCTAGAAACGACTTCCGCAAACATGCGCGTCATTGCAAAAAGGCGAGACGTGGCCGCCATTAGATTTTTTGTGCTGTTAGGATTCTCAATTTAATCAATGTAAATCATTTGGGCTCATGTTATTTTAACTTAAGCTTATAATTTTTTCCTCGATCAGATGACTACCATATCTTTTTACCAAACCTGTTCAAAAGATGTATCGTAATAAAAGTTCTTGAAATGAAAAACGTGCTTTTGAAGTACGCCCACTCAGATATTTTTAGGGCTAATATATACATCTTACGTGGGTATGACTGTTAATTACCAAAAGAAAAACTTTCAAACTTGATTTTTTTTATAAAACTTCTTGTACTGCTTTCGTTCATAACAGAGCCTGTGCCAGAAGAGTAAAGCGTTGCAAGAACTAGTTTCTCGTTAGTAAGTTACATGAGCTTTCAAGAACAAGAATACTTTTTGTAACACCCGCTTTATTGTGGCAAACTAATCAACTATATCAACACCAAAGAAGATCTATTACATAATTCTTCAAATAATGATGTCTACAGATTTTTTGGTAAATTTGTATAATTTATATTTCTGCAATTATCAATAATTAATTGCATATAATATTACTAGTTTAGTCTTTTGTTCTAGCAGAACATATTAAGAAAAGTTGTCTAAGTAAGTTCGAATCAAAAAACAAACCACAATCTACTACTCGACAGCATTGAAGTAAACAGTTGTCAGCCATTTGACTGAACTCTTTGATCAACAGATCAACCGGCACTAGCCGTCTATTAAAGCCGAAAGCGACTTAGATCCTTAGAGGTGTGAAATGGATTTTAGGAAACTGTATTTACTGTCCGTTTTGCTGCATAGCCATAAATGCCCGCTTACGAACACGTTTCGAATAGCCGAGGACTGAAGCTACCTCAAACTGTCTTACACTATTGCAATTCTAAAGCGAATTGGGACTTATTGACAGCCGGACTATTTTGGCTAATTGCTGCTATTGGTGATGCACACTAGCGTCAGACTCTTAGCTTTGCTGGTCATTATTTGATATATACCTTCCGTGCTTGGAAATAAATAAAGTAGTTTTAGAAAGCAGCATCACTGTCATTATTTTTATTGACGACCTCCGTGGTCGAGTGGCGTACGCACCGGTTTCAAGGTGTCGCTAGCTCTGAGGTCCCGGGTTCGATCCCCGGTCGGGTCAATGTAAAAATTAACATTTCTACATTGTCTCGGGTCTGGGTGTTTGTGGTACCTTTGTTGTATCTGAATTCCATAACACAAGTGCTTCAGCAACTTACTTTGGGTTCAGAACAATGTATGTGATGTTGTCCGCATTTATTTATTTATTTATTTATTTTCCTCATTTACCGTCCAAAAGTAGTGCTATCTATTATAGCCAAACACAGTTAAAGTTAAAAAAACCTATGCACTAATATTGTCAATAGAATTAATTAATACATTGTCGGTTAAGAAATTAATGCGAATGGCTTAACATGTACAAAAAAAAATGCAGAAACAAAGTTTATAACATTCGGCACTCATCTTCACTCACTTTCTACATTTAATTTTGCTGCCAGTAGGTATCATACGAATTTATAATATTAAATAATAAAATATACTGTTCCTTCAAATTATAGCAATTGTTTTAAGGGCATAAATAAGCTTATTAGTTGCAATTCCTTACGTTGCACGAAAAGCAACACTTCGAAATACAATTGAAAAACATAAAAAAAAACCATTAAATTTGGAGTACGATCAAAAGGTTCTTCAACTGGAATTTAATATTATTATACGTAAATAGATTGATATCTTTCAAGATTGTTCTTATGTAATGTTGTTGAGTACTATGAATCATACTTGATAAGATAAGAGAGCGGCCACTTGAGTCGATGCGCGAAACATGTCTGTTTTGTATTTACGAAAGATATTTACTAGAGTTAATATCATTAGTTGTGTTAACTGTAGTGTGATAAATACTAACATAGCTTGGATAAAAAGTACACTGATGGAAATATATGTTGCTTATCTATACTAATATATAAAGCTGAAGAGTTTGTTTGTTTGTATGTTTGAACGCGCAAATCTCAGGAACTACTGGTTCAAATTGAAAAAAAATTGTGTTGAATAGACCATTCATTGAGGGAGGCTTTAGGCTATAAACCATCACGCTGCGACCAATAGAAGCGAAGATACAATGGAAAATGTGTAAAAAAAAATAGGGAAAATTATTCATGTTTGAGGGCTTCCGTTCATAAATTCCTAACTTATATCTTCTAACCACGCGTACGAAGTCGCGGGCAACAGCTAGTAATTAATAAATGAACTAAATAAGTTCCTATTGGTGTAACGACACTAAAATTAATTAGTTATCGACAAATAAGGATTGCATAAAAAAAACCTAGACAGGTTTAACGCATTTGTGAAATAAATTGATTTTCGTTGTAAAACTGATTAGAAATAATAATCTATATACTTCTAATAATTATTCCTTGAAATATCTTTAAACATTTCATAGTTGATAAAATTTACTCGGATCACCGCCCACAGCTCACCCCAACTTAAAGTCCAGACAAAAAGTATGCATAAACGGGATTCTTTTAAAAAATGTCCAACGAACTCTTAATTGAAAACACTTTCCGGCATTCAACGTATTCAACGTTTCTCCGCGAATAAATACGGTGAGCAGTGAAACCGGTGGATACCGCTGAATACCACTGAATATCGCTGAATACTGTACTACAGGAGATGGAACCTCACCGCACTGCAGTCGAAAAAAAATCACCACGTTTGAGTCTGGAATCCCACGGAATATTCCATATTTTTTAATCCATTTTTGCTTGTCTCGACAAATGTTTGTGAGGCGTTTTTCAGTTTCGTTTGATTTATTTACGGGTATGGTGCAAAAGTATCTTCTGATCAGGATTCTTGCTTGCTTTATTTCTCACCAGATAATACGATGCTAAATAAATCTTGAACGAAATAAAACAATAAAACACGTCAACCCAAAAAAAATTGATACAGAAATGTGTTCATTCCTCATTTTACAATAACATTCATTCCGATTTTGAAAGATCCTAAATTTAACTCAAAACATATTTAACGAACAGACTAAACGCTAACAACGAACACGGATCGCTAAACATGAAACTTGGAAAACTCGAAAAAGAGGAAAAAGAACGAGTTGTTCAGCCGACCATGGCTTCCGTGCTTTGTAAGGCTGTGGTCTCGCGAAACGCCATAGGCTGCCTACAGCGCCATGTTGAAGGCCGCGGCACAGTCATGGTCATCTATTAATATCTAAACGCGAAAGTTTGAACGTAGGGATGTTTGTTCCTCTTTCACGCAAAAACCACTGAACGGATTTAGACGAAACTTAGTACACAGATAGTTTATAACCAGGATTAAATAGGATAGATTTGATTCCAGTTTGATCTTCGCGTGAGATCATTTTCGATTTATAGTGGATCTAATAGAAATAACTTACTTAAGAAAATTAAAATCTCAAAGTGCGAATAAAATCTAAACTATTTATTAAACTCTAAACTATTTTGTTACTATTTATACAAATATCAAGGAATCCTCATATAACAAGGGACCGTAAAAAGCAGGCGTCTCTAACCGTGTTTGTTTGTCTAGAATTTTCTAACCGGTTGATTGAATTTAAAAGTTGGTGGTCCGCAGTCACCCTAGTTACCTCACCCGGCTTCGCTCGGAGTTAAGTGAGCACTCGAGACTTTTCTTAGACTTGGTTTTTTAGTTACATCGCAGCCGTCGTGCGGTTAGAAAGGGTGTTGCGTTTTATTTCATTTTTTTCGGCTAATAAGACATCCACCTTGTTAATTGTCGGAATCGTCTTTTTAAATCGTGCTTGATACCTAACTTATTTTTCTAATCTCTAAGGTTATTTTTTCAGTGTTTATATAGCTAGAAAATCTAACAAGAAACTTCAAGGAAGAATTTTATTGTCATTTCCTCGAATATGTCTCTCTGAAAACGTTCACCGTCGTGTCCTCTTTCCAACACGTCTGTTCTCATTTTCCTCCGATACTTCCTTTGTCAAATGTAGTATTTATTACATTTCAAAGAACCACTCTCTATTAAATTACGAAAGAGTATTTTCAAAAAGTTTAGATTCAGCAGAAAAATATAGTGACCTAGTCTCTGCGAATACACAATCCTTTTATAAAATGTGAGGGAGATAAAATTTGTGAGCGATTGCACACGCTTACATTTCAGTTTTAAAATAAACATCAATTTATTATTCAATCACATTTCGGAGAATCATGATCTCGTTATAAAGCACCAAAATTCCATTTATCGTAACGAAATCAAATAACATTAAAGCTGTATTTTTTAAAAGATTTATAAATCGAATCAAATAGCAATAATTTATTCTCGAACGCTACTCGAGTTCGGCTGAACCGATAAACAGAATTCAGTTTGAATATAAACACCAGGTTGTATTTACATTTGATACTTTAAATTTCCACACTGAAAATTCCCTTGGTGCATTTGGACATATCTCGAAAGCACTAACGCCCATGCCCAAAATAAATCGGTCGGATTCCCTCACAGAACAATGTAGGCGCTACATAGTTATCGCGTACAAATCTAACGCAACCAGCAACAGACTAACCAAATAACCAAGTTTCAATGTAATTTAGGCTTGATACGGCTCATACAAAACCACGCCCAACGAACAAAGGCACAACGCAGAATCGTATGAAATAAAATTGCAAAAAGGAATAATTAAACGAAAAAATACAAGTGCAACTCGATCCGACGCGACGGGTACGCGCAGAAGCATTTTAAAAGAAAAAAAAAGCAATAATTAAATTTACACGGATTGCTCGCTCAAATATTTGCAATGCATTTTTTGGCGGGCGTTGTAAAGAGAAATTGATTTGGACAAAGTGGGCGTCGGGGGGCGGCGGATATCGAAAGCTCATTTCCTGTGAGGGGCGCTTCCCTCCCCGCCCGGATCCGCTCGCTTTCTACTAATATAGTGTAAATAATACCAACGGATTCGTTTTGAGTCAATTTGCTTTTGTTACGTTTTTCGTGGTGTGTTTTTTTGCGTTTGATTTAATTAATTGGATTTTCGTTATCGGTCTATTTAAACATTTGTACATATAAAATCAATTCTGACTCATCGACTAAAATATTGGCAAATTAACTTAAGGCACATTATTACATTATGCAATGAACATCTACTTTTTATTATTTATTAATCATCGCACAACAATAAGAAAATAAAATCCCTTCATTACGATATAAACAACTCAAAAAATCATTACGACAACATCCAACCATTTAACATCGACAAGAGATATCAAAATCAAATCAGTATGAAATCAAAACAAAACAACACTTGAGGAGAAAAACACATTACTTTTGGTTCACTAAAAGGGTGAGTGAGCCAGTGATAAACAGTTGCAGCTTCCCCCGAGGAAAACCGGGAGGCGAACCAGTATTAAAACATGTTTATTTGGCTCCATCCGTTGTATCGCTTACATAACTGATTGTGGTTTACAAACATGTATTTGATAGATTTTGATCGATTATGTGCATGATAAAGCATGTTTGCTTCTAAAAGCACAGGCTACCTTGAGATTTAAAGGGTATGCTACTTTACACTTTTGACAGACTTAGGCCCGATTTTTCAATCGTCAGATAACTTTTATTTGAGGAATAAATATGGCCGTTTGACATATTTTCTATACAAAAGCTGTCAAAATGTCAAACATATTCGTCGAATAAAAAATATCTGGCGATTGAAAAATCGGCCCTTAATTGAGCTTATAAATTCTTTTTTGTACCTAAATAACAATTTTAAAGATAAATGCGTTCAAACAATTCAAAACTCATATTTTAATAGAAAAACTCAAATTTTTTATTGTGCTAGTAGTTCAAACAACAGTTCAGCAGCTAAAATTACATTTATCTCTTTTTTACTTTACAGTAAGTCAAAGCAAAAGATATGATTGTTTCATGAAATAAAATTCAACTCAAATACATTTCACAACTTACATCCCGTAACACGTGCACCTAGCCGTAGGTACTGTCAGTAACAAAATCGGCAAACTCACACAGGTTAAAAAAACAACTCTGCAAAATCAAATTCAATAATTCACTGCTCTAATGAAATAACTAAATAGGGTTGTCACCTTAAACATAATAAACACCAATTCCCAATTTGAAAAATACTGCTACAGTCAGTCGTAGAGGTTTAAGCTGTTTTGCTATTGACTGTACCTAGTTTCTAGCCTTTCCTAGCTTTTTCAAGCTGCACTCAGTGCAGACCATTGAAGTCCGCATTGAATTCAGCATTACCTCTTTGTTCCCGGCCACTTTGTAACTCAAAGCAATAGATTTTTATTACCAATGGAATTACTGGTGCATTTTCACGTTTTATTTTCGTGATTGTTAGAAAATGCAGTTGAATTAGTAGAAAATGTTTTTTGATAAATGGGCAATACTATTAGTATTGGCTTAATAAATAATACAAATTGAAATATAATTTCTGTGATCACTCATTATTCGATCATAAATGCACTTACTTTCCACAAAATGCTACATTATGGCTTTCTTTGAACAAAAACATCTTGAAAATAAGTATTCTGTTTCGTAATCTTAAAAAAAATAGCAATCCCTAGCTAAAAGTTACCCCTTGGCAAACCCCGACGCTTTCGAAATCTTCACTTTATAATATTTCATCATAATTTATATGTAACATAAAAGATCACCCCTATTAACATATAACGTAGCAAAATCATTGTTGTGATACAGCCGTAATAACCTACAAAATTATAAAAAAAAACTTGAAAAAAAGATAGCAAAATGTGTCATATCGATAGGCAATATAAGTTACCAAAAAAAAGACATCTTACAAATAACAAATGCTACATGGATATCTGTCGACGGTATTCCACACCAAGTCAACATAGATAGACCTTGTTGTTTCCTTACAAACAAGTGCACTTTTAACACAAAAATACTGTTCACCAATACGTACGCCATTATCTCAAGTGATGAGAACAATGGACAGACGCCGCTCTAATTGAACATGTACGTGTTGCACTCAGGGCTGGCACTAAAGAGTTTTTATATGTTATGACGCCTTTTGTTCAGTTTGGGCATGTTTGTCGTAGTTCTACAGAAAGAGGAGTTAGAAAATGGAACGGATTATGGAGAAAGATTGAGATTTTATCAGCTATCTCCATATGAGAAGAGATTTTGGGCTATCTGTCAGTCTAGTAACTTGTGGAGTTTCTTGCCGGTTCTTCTCCATAGGAAAGACATTTTTTTTGGAATTGAACACATAGAGTCATTATTGTAACGTCACAAAGGTGCCTGGAAAACGCCTATTTGAAATGAAAGCTTTTTATTCGTCTGGCATTACTGTCAACGTTAAAAAGTGTTGTCTAAATTATTAACAAAAAAAATCATGTTTCAATAATCTAACTTCTTTTGCCTATCTCCATAAAACTTTAAAAAACTAAGTGCCAGTAAGTCTATCCTAGCCTCAAGGCATGCATTACACTTCTTATAAACCTTCCTTATCATCCCTCAAACCAGTTTACTCACACAAATAGTCTTGCAAAGCAATATGTATGATAAAAGGTGTTATTTTTGCGTCGCCGTATCCCAGCCGTTTGCATCAGAATGTAGGTAGAGGTTGGTATGAGGCTGCCGATCCACACAAAATGGTCGACGTTGACTGTGATCGGTCTTTTGTAACTTTTTCGAATGCATTGCTGACACTAAGGTTTTTGTATTGAGGAAGGTTTTTGCAAGGAGGCAACAAGTGTACTTTGTCACCAAGTCTACTTCCAATTGGATCGATTTAGCATTTTCATGAAACAATTCTCTTCATAAATAACTTCTTTTGACTTTCAGGCTAAGGCACTGAAAGTAAGTAATATTCCACAAGTTTCACATACTGCCATCTAGTGTCGAACTAATCTAAGCTTGTATTACGAGTACTAGACAACTGATAAACATACTTATATATTTTTAAATACATACAAAATAAAGAAAAATATACCCAGATGCCAATGATCGTGCTCATTACCCAAACATTTGTCCTGGATCAGTATCGAACCCAGGACCTTCGTATAGCAATCAAGGTTAATAACCACTAGACCAACAAGCCAGTCCTCGCCAAGGCATGGCATTTCCTTTTGGCAATAGTCCCTCAGAATCATATTCCTCTCCTCCAAATCTTTAACCAACATATCTATATTCAGTTCAGCATCTATTAAGAGGAGTCGTATTGGGCAGCTCTGTCCATCCTTAGCTCATGAATGATGTATGTGGACCATCAGAGACCTGATCACGGAATGTATTACAGTCACCTACGTGTGACGTCACAACTATCGTATTTCTTCATACGGCAGACATTCAAACGTGCCAGTATTAGGGCATGGTTACACTGCGGTGTAATGATTGAAAAGTAATCTGAAATTATAATATTTAGTAAAATGTATTTTTATATAAATTTCTACAATATTTCTCCGACATAGATTTATAAAAAAAACAGTATTTATCAACGCCTTCAATGGGTAAATTCTTTTCCACAAGTTTACCACTATACCATCTACTCGTTTTACAAATTCTATCCTTTAAAAATATAAAAACCTTCCCTAAAATAAAGCATAACACCACGATGTGTACCGTCCTTAACAGCAACATTGACACATGTCGCTCCGTTTATCCGCGTAAAAATATTACACGTGCATTTTTTATATTTTTTTATTCTTCCTCCATTGGCCGGGCCTTTCAGATCGGTGTTTGTTTAAAGTAGCAGGCGCGGCGCGCGGCGTTGCGCTGATGTCTTGCACGTGATAGTTTTGTATTATGGTGCTTCATCTTAAATGATCGTATTTATCATCACCCCAGCCTTTTATTCCTCACCTTAAGATTGCGTAGATTTGCAGATAAAATACTCTTTTGGAGTTTATTACTTTTGCGCGTGAACTTTCTCTTTTCTTTTATATTACTTATAAGGGGTGATAAAAATAACGGGGTAAGTTTAGTAAAAAATCATTGACTTATTAGACATTTTTGTTTATTTAGATTTAGATATTTTTTTTATTATTGTTAAAATTGAAAAGATGTTATGGAACAAAATGGCACAATTTATTACAAAAAAAAACGGAACATATAAACCATGACAAAATGAACAACAACGTATAATAAAGGTTAATTTAATCGATAGAAAATTTCATTAGCCTTTGAACGAATAGTAGCAATTATGGAGTCCGGTTTAAATTAAACTTTGCGTATTAACGGGAAGTTAAGTGAGAAGGTAATTGCAACTAATTTGTATTCAATACAATCTATTTATTTTCTAAGGGAAGTAAAATATGGAGAGGAAAGGGAATCATTGTTTTATTGCCTGTTTGGTAACAGTGATTGCAGTAATTAAAGTAAGTTTATTATTTATAGCAAAAAGAATTAAACGGATTCTGAAAGCTGGATATCTTGTATGTTGCCGACTCTACATTTCTTTTGTCTCTTTCACTTTCAAGCGATAAATATGCGCTTATAAGTATTTAAGAACGTAGTTTTAAATTACGTTTTCTTATTGAGATGCTACTTCCCTTTAATTACCGTCAACTACTATAAGGTGCTTGTGTCCAAGATCCAGTTTCAATGTTAATAATAGAACGAATGAATTTGTATCACGCACAGTCGTTTAGGAAACTGATTTATTACCCTTTCGGGCATCACAGGAAAAATACAAAAGATTATAAAATTCCAGACAAAAATGGGCAGAATGGACCTCCGTGATATAGTATGCAAGGGTCACAATGAAGATATAAAAAATAAATCAAAGCGAAGTCAGACGTGCAAAAATGTTAAGATATGCTTAACCCTAACGTGACGATCGTCCGACAACTAGGGTTGCTACGGTCAGGAAATTAGGAGAATTTAAATGATAGAGTGTTTAGAATTATTAGAATAATGTTCAATTGACATAAATCTTAAATTAAATTGAGATTTAAGTACCTTTGCGTTTTTATTAAATTACAGTTTACTTCCTAGAAATACGTTGTCAAAAGCATTGATATTATATCTAAAAAGCAAGTATAGGACTTGCTTGCGTTTTAAGGTAAATATTTAAAAATCTAATCAAAACATTTTTAATAAAGACATACTAAAATCAATGCAACACGTGCCAAACATAAAACATGCGCGACACCAAAACACCTGGACGCGAGTCATTTCAAAGTCGGCACGTGACAGCCCTACAATCGCCGCAGGGCGGGAGTTTCTTTCAAATTCATCCATCTTTTGACAGGCCCGGGTGGGTCAGTTTGACGACGGACGTGCGGTAGGTAGAAGCAGCAAGGTAGGGGGGGGGGAGGTAGCGGTAGGAAATGAGATCCCCCACCCTCGGGACGCTTTGCATACAGATTGGGTAGGACTGCCAGATATGGGCATACGTGGGCATACGTGTTTCGGTGACAACCCTAGTAGGTACGGGACAGTGGTTCATTTCGGTTTTGGCAATGTGCCGTGTTATACCGTGTTCTGGTTTTTGCTGCTTACTTATTTTATGGTCAAATGAAAACTATTTCGTGTGGGAAACGTTTTGACTTTCATTGCGGTTATAATTTTCCTTACATGGTTTTAGAATTACATGCCTTGTATTTTCTCACTATAAATATAGGGGAATTACGCTGAATTCATGAATTCAATTACATGATTTTCAATAAACCCTTATTAATTACCAGAATCGAATAAATAATGTTTATTGTTTTCTTACCCATGAACGTTTTTTTTTTTCTAAATAGAAAAAATAAACACTCTCATCTAGTTTCCTAACTCTGAAATACAAAAAAAAAAACATCTTTCCTTTTTAGAATTGATTCATGACTCGACTCCCTAACTCCATAATTATTTTAATTCAATTATATCGTAACCTGTCCAAATCTGGGGATTAAAATGTTTTAACTTAAAGGACAGGAAGTCGGCGATATCACAAGAGCAAATATCTCAAAGAAGTGGAAAGGAAAAGGCTAATCGACAAAGGCATTCCTCGGCATAGCCTGAAGGCTTGCGACTCCAAGGGGTCCAATTTTAAAGGATCATTATCTGAAAAATGTTTGATATTCAAAGAGTTTGAGGAAATTACAGGTGTTTATGACACTTTTTAAAGCTCGGATGAACTTTCCAGATGGTTACTTTGGCATATAAGTTAAGGAAAAATATATTTGCATATTTATATTTATGAGAATTGCCTCCGATAAGTCACACTATCAAACTACTATTATAAATACGATAGCTTGTGACTGTGTTTGATAGGATATACCGATTTCAAATTAATTTTATGTGGAGGTAGCTAATGCATTTGGATTAACCCACAGGCACAACGTAAAGGTTGTGTTGATGCACTTATGTTTTTGCTATAGCTGACATCCAGGTGGGCGAAGCCGCGATCGACAGCTAGTTTATTAAAATAAGGCCCTTGTAAATGAATACAGAATTAATGCTTCAATACAATATTTGTGTTGTAATAAACAATATTTCTAAAACCATCCAAGACTTGTCCCACTGTGCGCTCTGACATTCCGGAGTTGTTTAAAAGAGGTCCGCGCTCATTTGAGGTCCATTACCGTTTGACCCTCTGGGTCTGTTGTACTCTAAATGGACTATTTGCCTATCTACATAATTTAGACACGACTTTACAGAAATATCTCATTTGTTGCATTATATTTTATGTGTGTGTTTTATTACGATTCTAGTCCCTGGAGGAGTGGATATGTGGTAGCTCTGTTGCATCCACGCCATTTGATAATATGATAATGATGATTTTAAAAACAAAACAAGATAAAATTAAGCTAAAGTTTATAGCCCTGTTTACACAAATGCATCTTTTAGAAATAGCGAACTGCGCTAAAAATACAATCTACATAAATACAACGTATCTGACGTATCTAATATAAATAGCTGCCAACTAACAGATTGAAACTATTTTAATTTACTTAAAACTAAAAGTAATTTAAAAGTCTCTCAACGCCACACACAAGTCACTGCTACGACACATAAACCTTTTAAAAATCACTTAACTTTAAACGATAAAGTGAAGAACGATTATTCAAGCAGCGACATTATCGCTACGACTGAGCATGATTGATTGAACATTGATTCTTGACGGTGTGAATGCGGCCGCGGGCGGTCTATTACGGCCGTGTATCACACCACCACGTAACATAGGGGAGTAATTTCCTTTTTATTGTTAACGATAAATAAAGGCCGGAATTTTACGGAATGATTGTGCTGTTTTGTACGCTGGCGTGTAACACTGTTAAATTGACTACGTAAGTGTGTTGTAACTGTCATTTTAACATATTAGAATCGAGCAAAAATTGTTATAAATGATTGTCTGATAGACAACACAATACGCTATTTTACCAACGGCATTGAAAGATAGCAATTTGTATCAAAAATCCAGGAAACAGACACGAACAATTGAATTGTTGAAAAATACCCGTAGCAAAAAAGTTCTGTCTACGTACGTAGAGTGTTGCTACGTAGCACCGTAGCCCTCCGTAACCGGCGGCGCGCTACGCAGGGCGGTAACGTAATTATTGAATAATATCGCTTGAGCGCGCTACGCCGATTGCCGTAGCGATTACCGTAGGCCGTAGCAAATTTAATGGTAGGACTAGGCGTTTTTACAATTAGTTGGCTTAATTGTTTCTCATGCATATGTATAGAAGCTATTTCCTTATTATTTTGTGATAGTTCATGAATTTAATGAAGTATTTTCAGTGCCTTACAAGAATGAACATGAAAATATGAAAGTTCCGTTTAATGAATAACCAAAATCTTGAATATTCCTTGCGGGAAAAGCCAATAAACTTCCAAAACTGGACACGAGACATTTAATAAACAAAAGACGTAACATACTTATAATAAGTTTTTATTTGTTTTCTTCATAGGTTCAGTAACAAAGAAATATGTAGAGACAGAGGCTAGTCATCACCGTAACGAGGCCATTTGTAACGTGACGACACGCCGGCGACATGTATACGACATGACGACGTCACGTGACAATAAATACTTGATAGCCAACTATAATCAAAATAGCTTGGATTCATTTATAAATGTAGAGTTTTCGGAATTGAATAAAATTAATCGAACTTACATGAAGATACATACTACATTAATAACTAATATTACAAAAAGATTTTTAGCTTTAGGGACTTTTTTAAGTACTTGCAGCCAAAGGAAGGGTGTTTTATAAAGAATGCTTAATTAATATCAAACTAAATACACAAACCACCTTAGCTGACTCCTATTAATGTGCTAGAATCTTAAAAAACAAATGAAATTAGTTCATAATTTTCCTTCCCAACATTCCTCGGAAATCGAATGTAGAGTGCCTTATTTTTTATTTTTTCTTATCAAAACACATAATCACTTTTACGTACACCATATTTCAACCAAAAACAACACACAGGTGTTGCAAAAAAAGCCTCTTTTACCCCAAACATTAACGGTAGCTGTCTGACATAATTACGGCGTTTGTCCAACATTATCATAGTGGAGTGCGTCCAATTTCGGCTTGACGAGTTTTTTACGAGTTTTCGACTCGTAAGTAATTTACGATGTCGTAAAGTGCGCGGCATATCGCCTTGATAACAATGTACTAAGATATTTTAGTGAATTGCCACGCGATGCCTAGTTTATGAGCCCCGGTTCGGGCAGGTGTGGGGAAAGTGTAACTTGTTACTTACTCTTACCCCAATGGTATTTTGAATGGAATTTTAAATTTGAAAGTTTCAATTGAACTTTTGAGTAAGTTTTTTTTTGCTTATAAACTGATTTTACTTTTTATTGAGCACTAGCTGTTGCCCGCGACTTCGTCCCCGTGGGTAGAAGATATAAGTTATGATTTATATCTGCCCTGTTTTTCTCACATTTTTTATTGTATCTTCGGTCCTATTAGTCGCAGCGTGATGGTTTATAGCCTAAAGCCTTCCTCGATGAATGGTTAATTCAACACAAAAATATTTTTTCAATTTGGTCCAGTAGTTCATGAGATTAGCGCGTTCAAACAAACAAACTATTCAGCTTTATATATAAGTATAGATAGATTATGTGTTGATATTCATTGTGTCATTCATTTTGTCTCTAAATCCTTGGTGCAAAAATCGAATCCGCTTTTCATTTCGTCATTTGGTATTGTAAGTCAAATTCAATAAATCTCTCATTCTTAATTTTTCCGGCAATATATTACGGCGCATTCTACATCCTTTCACTCCTGTAATTCCCACACCATCCTTTCATACAATACAATACAGTATATACAACCTCGCAACAACAACACAGTTCTGATTGAATATGACGCAGTAATCGTCGTCCGTCATCAGCGCGCCGCCAATATCCGGTAGGAAGGCAGCCTACTAATTACCATTTACCGGACTGCATTCATATACACCTGCTGTAATATACCCATACATATCTATATAATGATGTTACTATATTCCTGTTCGATCTCACTGTACTAGTAGAAATTGATGATGTAATTTTTTAATCACTATCGCGTTGATTTCGTTAAGTAAGCAATTTTAAGATGCGAAAAATACTCGTATGGAGATACATTTGACATTTGTTCGAAACTTTGATCCTTTTAAACAAATGATATATAACATTTCCATACAACATTAGTACACAAATCCAAATAAATTACGCAATATGGTGTAAAAGGAGTCGGTAAATGACCTCCATTTTTCGTCAAAAAAAGGTTCTTAAAAAAGGTCCGAACATAGCTTTCTACTTCCCAAAAAAGTCGTATAAACAGAAATCACTAAACTTCCGCGTTCCCATAACCTAACAAACACGCCCACGTTCGCGTTTCAGCCTTATTTATTTAACAAACAACCTGCCAAGAATTAGCTCTACATTCCATTAAGATACCGACCGATTTTTTACATTGACCCCTTCAATAACAGAATCATAAATTAACAATTTTGTAAGAAATATCTTGGATTTTATGAGCGGAGATAGAGAAATACCTTCGCCTTAATACCTTGAATATAATTAGGTATGTTCGGATGCGGGCGCTATCGAATGACAGTCAAAATTAATGTGCGCAAACATGCGATAGCGATATTTTTGCGGCGAATTGGTTGTAAGATAATCTTCATGTAAAAGTTTATTACGTGGAACGGTGAGATTGCTATGGGGCTATTTAAAATTGAGATTTATTGTTCGATATCTTACTTTATTTTGTAACTGTATAGGTAAATTAAGAATTGTAAGGTATGTAGGTGACCTATTATTCAAATGAAAAAGCGCTGAAGTTGACTTGAATCCTAAAAGTTTTTGAAAAACAATGACGGAGACTCATCTTCTTTAATTTCATTTGAAATCGCAACACAGTAAAATCCTCCACTCAAATTACTTACAAACCTATGCATCTACGACCTAAATAACTTGCTAACAGGTTCTAAAACCGTCCGTTACATAACATTGTATAACTGAGTACATAGTGAAATGAAATTAGTGAGTGTAGCGCTCAGAACCGAGTCGAGTCGGTTCAGGGGCACGCGCCCGCGACTAGCCGAGCCGGCCTTAACAAAGCTTATTTGTAGCCCTACTAAGGAATCTCGATCGGAAAATGTTGGAAACTCGAATAGAAAATAAATAGAGTGATTTTAGGACACATGGACATTGAACGTAAAAAATGTGTTTGTAATCATTTCAAGTGCATATAATGCGCAATATAAATTGTTATAAATATAGGTGCAGTAATATTTAATTCCTCGCATATACGTTTATGCAACTCACATCTGAAATCTGAATGTTTCATGAGCGCTACATTTTTGATATCTTTTTTTAAAGGTTGACATTAACAATATTTTTTTCAGACATGCTATACATACATATTTTAATGTAAACGATGTTTACAACTTGATTAGTTCTTGAATACGTTACAAAACTTGAACAAAACAACATATAATGTATTTTTCACGTGATAAAAGAATGAGTTAGAACAATAGTAGTGGTCATAAGTCGCAAATTGCGCCAAAGCGAATGTTTTACTTTTGTGCTGAAACGTGAAAACGCCCTTAACTGTAATGTAATACGCTTTTAGTGGCTGAAATATAACTTAGCTATGTTATTATGTATGAGCGTTATTTTATTATCAAAGCAATGTAAAAATAGCCTTGTTTCTTACTTGGTATTTAAAGATTAGTGATGTAATTGTCCAGTACATATACATATAGTTTACACATCGGGATTTGTAATTATGGTGCTAGATTCTGACAGATGATATACTTTTCTGAATCATGCTAATTAAAAAAAACTTTAGTTACGTTTTGATAAAACAATGAATTTAAATAATAATTAATATTCTTATTTTCATTAACAGTAAGGCGTAATCTATCTCTATATCTGTATTATTTACCATTCCATTTTGGTGAATATTATTTTACCTCACTACACCAAAAAGAGAGTCACATTTTTCTGCTGCCTCCTTCCTAACATCACACCATAACATAAGGAAACTACAATAAATCCATATAAATAACAATGACAAACACCATGAGATATTTTACGGCAGAAATTATTTACTCCCCTCCTAATTATAGTGGTGATGGAAAGCAGTGAGCCACCCACATAAATATTAACCACTTATTGTAATAAGAATGTTTTGAGAATAGGGACCCGAGAAGCGTCTGGCCTATTCTCAACATAATCTGTTTTTTTGTTTTTTGTTGAATGGATGGCAATGGATAGTTTTTGACCTTTACCTTTTGTTGTTCGCTGAAAATGTGTATTTTTAGTATATGATTATTGTTATTATAAGAGGACGTTTGTTGTTATTGTCAGAAAACAATCATGTTACTATTTTTTTAGCTTATAGAATTTTATGCAGTTTAAGTTTTCTTTACCAGCGTGCATACATTTCTACTGCATGTGGTTGTCCCACAACTGCGGGCATTCGTAGATTACTATGTTATACTAATTGTACTTTATCTTTGTTACAGGAGAGCACACTTAAGAAGTTGTTTGGAAAAATTAAAGGACATGGTACCCCTCGGGCCCGAAGCGTCACGGCACACAACACTAGGTTTATTAACAAAAGCGAAAAGGTTTATAAAGGTCAGTACTCATCTCTATTTGTATCGCCAAAAAATATATATGGAATTGACAGTCTAACCACCCAATTTACTATTTCCAAACTCCACTTTGTTAAAAGCTATTTTTGCCCGAAGAAAGTTTTCTATAACTAATTATTATTGTATTTTTTTATACTAGAATACTATTTAAAAGATTCTCTTAATTATTATACATGAGATGAAAGGTAGAGAAAAAAGACATTAAAAACATCATCAATTACAATATTATTCTTAAATACACTTGTTAATCTGATAACGTATATAGAATCTATAAACATGAAAAATATTGACTAACCAATATCATTTACACAGCATAACATATACGAAGGAGTATCTTAAGTTAACTTTTAATTAATAACCTACAGTCCGTCTCTGTATTTGCATCGCTCCAAAGCGGAGACCGGTCCAATTCCGGTCATCCTTAATATAACTTGACCTAAGTCCGTATTAACTTAAGCTATCTATTCCCAACTTAGAAACAGTTTGCTCGTTCACAGTTTACGTAGCTGCACTTCAGTTGTTAATCATTTATGATATAGCTGCGCCCCGCCGTTTTACTCGCGGTTTATCATGATAAACTGTTCCTTGCTTATCCTACGAGAACACGTTTTTTTGTATAAAGTGTTTTATAGTATGATGCCTTCTACCTGTATCAATATATATCAAGACTAATTGTGAAACTTTCGTGTAAACTTTAGTGTGATTTTGATAAGAGTAGATTATTTGGTTTTAAACTTATTTTAATTAAACTTAAAAGAGTTATATTTATCTATCTCTCGATAGAAGTGGAACTCAATCTTTTTAAAGCACAATAGTTAATAATATAAATACACCAAAAAATATATTCTTATTACGAGCGGTTACCGTTCTTGTTGGCCAAATCAAATAATTATATTTCAGCAAATCACATTTTTGATAAAGTAATATATCACTAATTAGCGTAGATGTTTTTATTATATCAAAAGCCTCATATAAAACTGCTTTTACTCTAAAGCGTAATTAATAATTTAATTATAATTACGATACAAAAAAGTCGTATTTTTTATATACTTATATAAAAAAGGTCCCCTTTTCTGTCGTCAGTTGTAAAGATGTTTCCGGGACATAAAAAATATATACATTATTAAGTGCGTCTTAAACTCGACGCCGTATTAATATTAAATGTCCGAAAATAAGTACTTTTTAAGGGGAGTATTCTTTAAAAAGTTTTTTCATTAAAGCACCGATGAAAGGGCAAAACTCTGTATTTCGGCTAAACGTTGAAGTCGCGTCGGTCGGATCGCGCGGACGACATCCGTTTCCTGTTTTGTAATAGTTGTGAGAGATTCTTTTGTTGTCGGATGGAGGTTGTATATCAAAAAGGTGTTGCTAACGGCTTCTAGTAGGTTGTTGAGGATTTTTATATGTGTTATAAGTGTATCCGTTTTAATCTCTATATTAGTAGATGATGAAAGATTTTTACATCCGTCGTGTAGTCCAATTTAAACTAATGAATAAACAAAAAGTCAGACTGAATTGAGAACCGATGATTTTGATGTCAGTAACAGTATATTCCATACGTACATTTTGAACGTAGCATACCCATTAATTATTAAATTGACTTAAAATATCTACCAAATAAAATGAGACTCACCAAAACATACCCTTTTACAACAAATTCAACCGAAACAATCAATCATTGTAAACGCGAAGTTAATCTTCAATTTCTTAATCAACTATCTCTTAAGGACTGTTCGCTTGCTCGAAGGGCCTATCCCTTAGCCTACAGGGCCTATAAACAAAGGGCGCGGCAAAGGGTTCGCGCGCTTCCGCCCGACGTCGTTTCCGGAACGTCACTTCCGTTTTCCCCTCTCAGAAGGATCCGTACAGACAGCCCCGCAATACTGATAATGGTAAAAGAGGCGTTTTAAATATTAAAAGAGAGAAAATGTGAATTATTATTATTTTCGCGTTTATGTATGTACGAACAAAAGTGAGAAGAAGAGGTTGTTTTATAAAAAAATGTTAGTAATTTGGCATTTAAAGATGCTAATAGGGTTGGTTATATTAAACTGTATAATTGTCATATGATCGCAATTCCGAACCCCAAAATTAACTTTTGAAGTTATTTCACAAAATTATTCTTCAGATCTAATTCATCTAATGAAGAACGAAAATATTGAAAGAACTCTAAAGGCAGTTAGGGTTTCACCACCGCAAAATAAAATCCCGTTAAATTACAGTAGGTATTATATTTTTAACAGATTTTTTATACAAAGAATGTCGAATTTTTCAATTTATCTGCCGGATGGTGGATGTGGCAATTGCGAATTGTCTTATACAGATTAAAGAAGATATTACAATTAAAATGTTGACACTTGTGTCGTCGACTGTCCTTTACCTTTGTCGGCATGTTTTTTTTTCAACTGCGTATGCTTTCAGTGGTAATAGTAAGAGCTTTGTCACATAAGCTTGCTGCGTCCTTAGATATGTATTACCATAGTAGATTTGTGTGTCTGTTTATGTGTTTGTGTAGTAGGTAGGTAATTTCATTATAGTGCAGAAATAGTTTTTTAGAAATAGTTGGCTAGTTTAATTTTTATCAATTTGAGGTGTGTACTTGAAAATAATTTTAAATGTAACGTTTACTAGAGAGTTAACTGTGAAATTTTAGTAATAGAACTAACTTGGAAAATCTGATTGATATATTTCACCAATCAAATCTCTTATGACACAATTGTGTGTAGTAGATAATTTATCAAATCCAAATTCTTATTGACATATTTATGTTCAAATAGAATAACTAAAAAAAACTTTATGAACCCATGTTCCTTCAATCCCCTGCCATCACTACAACTGCTAAGTCATGGTCACTAAACATTTCCCACAGGTTTTCGGTCCATCAACTAATTTCAAACTCGATGTGACAACGGTGAAATTTTAAAACTTTTCTATAATTTATGAAGTTTCAAATTAGATTCGACTAATTGTTAGTTAATTGAATTTTAAACTTTGAGTTCACTTTCACATTCAATTTGAGTTTAAGTTGCTTTTGGTTTAACTGGGGTAAAACTCGTTATCTTTATAATATCAATTGTTTTGTTGGCTATTAAGAATTTAGGTGAAAAATCCGAAATCATTTAAACGTGTCCTCACTTAAGAAGAAACCTAAAGAATTTATTTTTATATATTCATCATTAAAAATGTTGGCTTTTACTTATTCAATTTAATCTCATTGTAATCAGCTGGCAGAGTACGGTGTGCGTGTTTATCTAATATAAAAATATTTTCGTCTTACAAAATATTTGTCCATCTATTCACCCAGCTACCGACTAAGACTACCTAATCCCTAATCTAATATAACTTTTATATCTCAAAAAACCAATTTGTTATAAAAATACTCGCACGAAAATAAAACGACAATACGTTATCAAAAATATCTCGAAAAATCAGAGCAACAACCTTCACAGGATTGACATAATCAGATCACGCCAAACCGATTTATATTACCCTCGAAAAAACCCACAGCCTTATTCCAGACTTTCTAGGCTATTCTCCGACCTAGCTTAATACCTAGAACAAAATAAAGCCAGTAATACGTAATACCCAAAATTGAATTCGGAGAATTTGAGTACAAAGCCTATCAAAGATGACCGATGGATGTGTGTATGAATAGTATGGTGTATTGTCGTGTCCGGCGACCGGACGGCCGGCGGCCGGAGAGCCGGCCGGCAGCCGTGAGCGATGGCCCGGCACCGGACACTAGACGCATTCGTCACCGCGCCATTGTGTGGACGTTGCTCGAATTGGATTCTGTTTTGCTATGAAGCCTATAGTCTCACTAGCTTTATTGTAACTGCTGTTCGTTAAGCGAGTTTATGTCTTATGTTTAAGCGAACAAAGTTGATATTTGGTTGGTGATATAGTTAATTTATACGACGAATCAATTGTTTCGTT
The DNA here is from genome assembly GCF_003590095.1 of Trichoplusia ni. Lineage (NCBI taxonomy): Eukaryota > Metazoa > Arthropoda > Insecta > Lepidoptera > Noctuidae > Trichoplusia > Trichoplusia ni. The sequence goes on along the minus strand of NC_039490.1, from coordinate 95,050 downwards.
TCGTAGTATACGATCACGCCTATAATTTGGGACAAACAAACAGATATGGTGTTCTCTGTCAAGAATCAATATACTATCATTACACAGCTCATTAGCGTCGTAGACAAGGGACTCCTTTCAAGTCGAATTTATGTATTTTTACCACTCGATATGCTCAAGACTTGAGAAGAATATGCAACTATTTTCTTGAACCCCTCCCACACATAAACCATTTCTTTAATGTTAACGCTGATTGAACCTATCAAATATATTATAGTTACAAATCTTAGTCACGTGACTTGAATTATCGAAACAAATATCACGTCACGTCCATAAATGCCAGTTGTTATGCAGAAACAGAGCGCAATTCAAAAAGCATTATAAAAATATTATAATTACGAATTTAGTCTGTTAATTATTTAATACATTGTTTTCCTGGCAAATGCTGTCTCCAAATCCCTCAAAATTTTCTTACCCCGCACCACCTCAAAAAACCCATCATTTTACCACCCTAACTTAAACAGATTTGACTTTACAAATGCATCTACAATCCCCTAAAAATAAACTCTCCCAAAACGTAATCTTTATGTAACACGAGCTCCCAGCCCGGTAGTCCGAGCCGTGTGGAACCGGACGGAGCCGACTTGAGCAATGGGAGCGAACCGGACACGGCGCGCATTCGTCACCTACTCACTGAGTCACTGCGCATCCCCTACGAATGGCTGATAACAATGTGTCCTGTGTTATCATAAAACCTTGTTTATATTTATGCTAAGGATTATAAGGTTTAGTTTAAGTTGTTGTGGTTTCAAGAGAACAGATTTTTAAGGTGTTTTATGTGTAATATTTGAGATGTATTTTCAAGAATATAATTTAGTTTTTGTAAGTAATTCATGGATGCGGGCTGCCCAAGACCGGGATGGTTGGCGCTCTTTGGGGGAGGCCTACGTTCAGCAGTGGACGGCGATAGGCTGAGATGATGATAATGATGAAGTAATTCATTTGTCATTTGTAGTTAAGATAGTTTACTGCGATATTTTCCTCGGGTTAAAGAAAAGGTTACCACAAGACATGGCATTATCTTAGTTGTTGAAAGTTATAGTAAATAGTTCAAGAAATCTGTTAACATATAAGTACCTAATATCTAATGTAATACAAATAGGACATAGCTAGCTAAGTTAGTTATTCTTTTTGGTATTTGTATACCTACATGTGCAAGTATCAATAAAAAAACCAACATCTTACAAGCCCAAAAAATGTCATCACGATAACACGATCAAAACTCACTCGAATCTCACAAAAGCGATTACACTCCATGGTACCCTCCCCCCACTTGACAGCTCTCTGTCCCCCCCCCCCGCCTCCCGTGCGACACTATTCGTTTTACACGTCACATTAAACATGACGCCGCTGCTGACCGTACACAGATATGACGCGATATGCTGATGTTACACGTGTGTGCTGACCGTACTACTTTTTTTTCCGTTCCGGTAAATCAATGGGGTTTTATTACACGAATGTAAAAGGAATTTGTTAAAAAAACCAGTATTGCAGCTTCCTTTTAAGAGATATTTTTGTTATTTTTTCAGTTTCACGCAACGCCATCTAGTCTTAGCTAGCAAAGCTTGTATTATGAGTACGAGACATTTAAATATTAAATGTATCTAAATACATGTATTATAGATTAATTACACCCAACCTCAGCAAATGATTGTGCTCATTACAAAAAATATTTGTCTATCTGAGATGAGAAAAACATTTCAAAAAGTTACGTGCAAATTTAACACAAAAAATTACCAAAATTCTAGACTAAAATAGTAACAACTAATATCAGAAACAGAACAACAGATATCACTGAATCGCTAATAGTGTTGCAATGGCAGCCCCGTGGGGTAATTCCATCGTGGGTACAATTTCAATTAGAGGCAGGACAATGTTGTACCACCTGCACGCTTTCCCGGAATTCCCCGGACTTTAAATTATATGTTTTAAGTGATTGGGAGCTTTTTTACCTGAAACTTTTTTATGCAAATGATATCCTAGAGAGGTTTTCTTGGAAATCTAGCTATTTTGACTATACGCAAGTTATGTTTTATTTGAAACTGATAGTTTACTACGGAATAACAGGTTAGAAAACGTCAAAAATTTACCTTACGTAAAGAATGTTAAAAAAAGATATAACCCTGTTTAGTGCCCACATCCCGTATTTAAATCCCATTAATTTACAACCCTATATACGGGGTGCGCTACCATACTGGATTTTAACTGTAAATTGAAAGCATGGGGTATTCAGCCGACCTAAGGACTCAAAGAGGTCACTCACATTTGCTATCACCAATCAATTTTGTATGAAAATCATACTGACTATCATACGAGATACCTACAGGAGAAATACAGTTTTTCTACATATTTTATTTTGAAATGACCACTCAATCCATTAAGCTTTTGTTTTACGTAATCCCACTGAAACAAAAATTATAAATAAAAATCTTTCAATACATCAATGTCTCTAAAGCTTTGCATAGCCAACAGAACAATTCACCGTTAACATGAATTATTATTAATGAAATTTATAACGAAACAAAACCAAGCATTATTTACCGAACGTATATTTGGCTCATTGAAAATGATTATCAATTTCCCCTTTAACCATTATGGTTAATAAATTTCTGTGGAGCCTACACCAAGATTTACAATTTCCGCGGGGGTAGCACGGGGTAGCACCTACCTACCTACCTATCTGCCGGGTAGAGTCGGGTAGACCGGGGTAGTCCGGACGTAGGGCGACCACGCTAATCGGTAAACTTAGAGATTCGCGCCGCCCGACGCTCGGTAATAGATTATAGTTAGATAACACTATCACAGCTCTTATGATTTATGTTTCTTTCCTCTTGCCCAAAACGTTAATGTAAAGACTTAATGTAACGAGTAAGCTCGGTTAAACTGAATGTGTATAAATATTGTTAATTGAACATCTGGGTTATCGACAAATGCTGGCCTATTTATCGCTCAACAACAGGACTTTCTATTATATTCTTTTCTATTATTTTTTTCTATTATAAAGTTGCTTTCTACTTGGAAATGCGTAGCAAGTGATGTGCTATCAACCAATCTAATCAATCAATAAAAAATCTTCTAACGTAAACAAATAAATCGATTTCAATTTCCTAAAAAACATTTTCCCTCTACGCATCGTTAACGAAAGAGAGCCTTAGAATACGGCAAAAATTCCAAAAAAATATACACAAACATACGCCCTTAATAATAAGCACACACAAACACAAATAAATCCCCGAAGAACATCAAATACAAAGATTTTCGTTTACGACACCACAGTAAAAATAACATGAAGTGACTTTATACGTCACACACACACACACACACACAAACATGGATGTCAATTAAACAAGCATTAAGTACACAATTACTGTGGAACATGTAAATAAGTGATTACCATAATTGGGCCAATTGTTAGTCAAACTTTGAGGTGCTATGATTACTCGCCTACATTATTATATGTACCTCAAATTATGTTATATATAATATAAATTACCCTTGGTTACTTCAATTTTGATGCTTTATCACACATTTTAATTTAAATAACATATTTAAGTAATCATACTCAATACTCTAAGTACCCTAATTTTCAATATAACCTCAAAACACCAGGACTCCTTTTCTATAACCGTGTTTCTAAAATGTGTGTGTGCAACATGTTAACTACATGTTGCTACACACACATTTAGTACTTAGTACTGAATTAGTCCTTAAGCTTATTCTATTTTTATTTTTAATATTTTAATTATATTTTAACTTGTAAGTTACCTAGTATGTTAGAGAATGCTGTGGTCCCTTTACTAGTTTTATCTGTGAAATATAATAGTGTATCCTCCGTTTTAGGTTCTATAAATAAATAAAATTATTTAAAACAAATACTCCAAACATGCCCAAAGTCAAAACACTAACTATTTACCAAGTAATACTCAAAATTTAGTGTAAATTAAGTCACGTGGAACCGCGGGCAGTCACGTGTCAGCCCTACAACATACATACGTACGTGCGTTTAATACACGTAGTCTGCTAAATTAATAGCCCGGCTTTGACAAATGTTGGTCCACCTCTCGTGTGTTCTCGTACTTTTGTCATGCATGATAACAAATGTTGGCTTTTGTAAAAATAGTTTCTTTGACGTATCGTGGTTTTCGTGCGCGATGTAGTTCCCTATGCTGTGGGTTTGTTAATGATTTTTGTAGGTTTTTGATTTGTTTTGTGGCTAGTTTTGGCTGATTTTTGTTGATATTTCGGTGCTTCTGTAAGCCTCCTTTGGTTATGTTCGCCTGGTCTCTTAATTTAATTTTGATATCGTTATTTTTCACTTTATTTGTCGTATTGTGAACTGTTTTGCGAATTTCTTACAGCAAGCAGTACAGTACTTATTTCATTCACTTGTTTTTATAAAATCATACTTGTAGAGCAAAAAACACAAATCAATTTGCGAAAAACTAAACCCACATCAATATTATGTTAACGCAATAAGAAAAAAAATCTTGACATCATCACAATCGTTTTGCAGCCTAAATAACATCCCTATCTCCAATTAGTCTCATAATATTTACAATTAAAGACTCCAAGCCTCCCGTTCACACACAATTTACTCGATAACCGAACCCCAAATCGAGTCGACGTCCCAAACGACTTTAATACATCTTCAACTGTGTTACGTCGCCACTGACTTTCTTACGTAAAGAATAAGTTATTTATTTCTCTTTCATTTGTATGGACTTTGATTGATCGGCAGCATTCATCCGCATAGGTAGGCCGGGTTGTATCGGGTACAATCGGGTCCAATCGGGTTGAATCGGGTTGTATCGAGTCGTATCGCTTGTATCTCGGATTTGCTATATATTATTTGTCGAAGTTCCGTAGTTTTTTGTTTCGTGAGTTATAAATGTGAATGTTGTGTTTCTTTGATGAACGAATTCGAGATAGTTGGGTGGAACGGTGTGTTAGTATGTGTTATAGATTGTTGTGTTTGCGACGTTTATATGGTTTTATGATTGGATATCTCGAAAATGTTGTTTATGCAGATAATAGCCGTCCATCTGTTATCTAGCTCTAGTGTAACAAAAGCTGTCATAGTATTTGTATTTTCTCGAATGTGTTAATGATGTTTCAGAAAATAAATAGGGCCTAATGATACAAAAAAAAAATTCAATTAAACTAATTGAACATTTATTCACACGAAATCGACAAGCAAATAAACAAAACAGATTCCAAAAAATACCTTTAAAGTTAGCGTTGAAAAATTAAAACCAGATTCCCATTTCCAGTTTCATGTAGCAACAAAATTGAGTTCAATAAACGTTCAAATTACTATCTACCCCTCAGTTGCTCCCCATACTAAAAAACAGTAACGTTCTCTCCCTTATTTTTTTCAGACAACTCAATTTCTGCGTAAAATGAGACTGTCAGTGTCAATTTGAAAGCAAGCGTTGTGACGTCACGGGTAATTTTGTAGAGTGTCCTTTCGCTAGTCGTAGTCTAGATAGGAGACCTGTTTTACAACCTAACTACCTAATGATATGTTATTGTATTAAAATTTGGATATGTTAGAATAATAATAATATAATATTTGAATTGTGAGCCTACGGTCAAAACATCCAATATTGTTAAACATTTATGGATGTTAAAATGTGTATACAAAATAAATTCGCAGCTATTATGTAAAAAACGATCATACTTTAAAAATCCTAAAAGATAACTATAAAAAAAATACTTTTAACTATAATACTATCCCTTATTACTGTAGCACTAACGTTCATATAAAACGCTTCATAGTCTAACTTTATGACCTAGACTGAACAAAATACCTTTTAGTCATTTTTTTTTTTCAAACATTGTTATATCACTTTCATTTATCTACTTTAAAGTAGATTTCCGAGTTTAGAATAAAGGAACGGTTTCCGAACGTTTTATTTTTGACACGTGTAATGTATTTCGTATTTGTTTGAAGAAAAAAAAGATTGTTGTCTAGAATAGATATATGCGATTCTCAGACCTACTTAATAAACATATAAAATTACATGAAAATCGCTAAAGCCGTTTCAGTGTAATATGGTAACAAACATTATGACACGAGAATTTTACATGTAAGATCTAATTTTCTCTCCAATCGTGCAATCTAAACGAACAACATCATGAGGGTTCTGCATTAAGAAATTAACGATTTTACTAAACCCACCCTCTACCTGCGATTCCGGAGGAATTAGGTAGAGCAAAGGCATTATATACAACCTCCCGAATAACAATATGTAAGCATGCAAACATATAGGAAAAATGTTACAAATCGTCAGGCAAGCCGTCCGCCATTAATATCAGATACTCGCCGCTTCCTAATCCGGGGCACCGGTATTAATCACCACAATAATTAACAACGACACACATGATTGACGCAGTAATACCACTCCACACAACACTCGTATTTATTGGCTAATAGATGCGTATACTATTGCAATGTTTCTCGAATGAACATTGTACAATAGTTTTTTGCTGTGTTTTCTTTAGGATATATACAGTAACAATGCAGTCTATTGTTCTAATTGTTAAGCTATATAAGAGCATTAACTGTGAACAAATCGCTAGAGTGATTGATGTGATACTGACTAATAATTTAAAGTCACGTCACTTATCAAAAATAATCGCCGTCGCTTCAATGAAATTGAAACAAATTAAAGTATTTATTACATATTTTTGGATATACGTTACCTTCATGTTAGCAAAGTCACGAATTTAAACTTTAAACATATATACATACAGCATAACAAGTAATGTGTGAGTGTACATGCAGGTATTAAACTTCTGATTTTCTTTCCTATTGGCGATTCATTGAAGTGTTTCCTTCTAGATTTTGTTAGTGAGGTCGGGATCTTTGCGCGCCCATAAATATCTACTGACACTGGCTAATTACTACACCCTACCATGTTATGGTTAAGCAGAATCTTCGTTAAACCACAGCTAATATAAGATCTAGTATCTGTACTTAGCTTTTCTATATTGCTTACAATACATTGTGTGTTGAAAACAAGTTTTTATTTATAGAGAAGAGACAATAGAGATGATGACTTGGTATGAAAACTAACCCTTTTTAGTCAGTCAGGTAGATGATAATTAATCATTATTTATAGGGGTAACTCGACTAGTTTCAGACTGGTATTTAATCACGAGCTGACGCGTCGAATAAATAAAATAAAACATACATTTTCTTGTAAAATATTAACTACTCTTTATCGTTTTAAAAACCTTGCAATACAATTTCTTGTAATCTCATTGCTAACTGACTACTAAATGATAACTTTATGTATAATCTGAAAACCTTGCTGAAAATATCACAACATAGCTACAAAGTAATAGTTACAATAAATAAAAGCTCAGCCCCTACAAAGTGTATGCAAGACTCTTCTTTGGTCGCAATGTAAACATGGCATTCAAGAAGAAATCGCAACAAAAACAGTTCATTATAAAAAACTTTTTAAAACATTTTTTATGAAAAGATTATTCAAAAGGACACTCGGAAACCATAAATCTGGAGGCTGAGCAATAAAAACGGACATAAATGATGTATTACAGAAAGTTTTGTACACAAAAATATATCAAAAGGAGTCTATGGTACTGTCATGCGAAATATGCACGAATGTAAACAAACGTTATTAATTTATTAAGACACCTTAGGACTTTTACAATTTTTAGACTTCGGTAGAGAAAATTGATCAGTTTTTGATCTTCTTTTCTAACTTAGATTTTTTATTTAAATACGGCTGTAGCTCAGTCGTTTTCCGAATAATTTCGATGGCTAATAATTGTAAACTTACTGCCTGAAATGCTAATTGTAAAATTAAAGTCTTTGGCATAATGTAGATATGTAATACCGGTATCATACAAGTACAATAAAAACCAGAATATTTTTTTATAGAAAAACTCAAAAATGTCATTGCCGAGGATAAGACGTTTCTTATCCCCTTATATTACTTACTAGCTGTTGCCCGCGACTTCGTCCCCGTGGGTAGAAGATATAAGTTATGATTTATACCTACCCTGTTTTTTTTTCACATTTTCCATTGTACCTATCTTCGCTCCTATTAGTTGCAGCGTGATGTTTATAGCCTAAAGCCTTCCTCGATGAATGGTCTATTCATCACAAAAATAATTTTTCAATTTGGACCAGTAGCTGCTGAGATGAGCGCGTTCAAACAAACAAACTCTTCAGCTTTATATATTAGTAAGTAAGTAAGTATAAGTATAGAAGTATAGATAAGAAAAGAAATAATACAATATTGCACAAATTAGTAGATTTGCGTCAACTATGGCTGTTTGACATTACAACGAAAGTGCCCTACCCACTCCCACAAAAGCGTAATGATACAAAAACAGTTGCTATCATACATTTTAATATAACACGATAAAGTTTCTGCAAACAAAATATTAATACTGTTTTTCGCGGAAAACGCGCGGCCATTAAAAACATTGAACCCTGCTTTTGAAATATGCCGCTTGTATTGAATTAATACCAGTTGCATGTGTTTGCGGGAGTAGGCTACAGTTTTATTCATAAAGGATTTAATAATGTATTCGAGGTAATTCTTTATATCTGTTTTTAATCGAGGTCGAATAAGTTTTTTGAGTTTCGAAGTAAAACGGACTTATATAAACGGCGGTAGCTCAAATTGAGAGTAATACTTGTTCTTTTTCTGTAGAAATGTTTTTGTAAACATGCAACGCATTTAAAAGCTAAGATCTGTACTACAAAAAGACACAAATAAATAAATAAAGTCAAACAAAATGCTAGTCCTCGAAGATCGTTCAACATTTTTATTAAGAAAAACTCAAATGAAAAACTAATAAAAAATACTTTTCGGATAAAGATGTATTATTAAGGCTACCCTTTAACGGAATAAGCATAAATATCAACTGCACCCTCAGAGCTACAGACATCGACATGAATTATTTAAGTGCAGGCGGGGACCTATTCTCTAAGCGAGCGATACAATGTTGATTTACGATCGCTCGTAAACTCTCCGCTGATAGTAAGGTTTAAATGTAGCGATTCCCTTTTCCTTTGTTGTTTCATTTCCGATGTTGTGTCGTAAAGATTATCTGTGTTATGAATTGATTGAAGTATCTGAATCACAATTGGCTGATTGTTCGATTGCGTTTTGTTTTCATTGTGTATTAGGTGAGTGATTAATTGGTGATAAAGTTAATTTTATGTTGCTAACTTGATTGCTGTCAATTTTCTGATACTTACTCGATAATTTAGCTAAATTTTATATCTTAGAGAAAGCTTGTTTAGTCCCACTTCTGGGAAAACTTTTTACCTTTCTTCCAGCAATATCATTCCCTTCCACTTTAATACTCATTCTGAAAAATGGGGTCCAGTTCATCCTTTTTTTTGTAAGCTTTGGTATTCTCATGGACACCTGCTCATACCCCCCGTCGGGGTATGAAGCAGATAGTGTCAGCTCTTTATTACTAAACCTGGTCGCACGTTGTTGTTTCGGTGGATGGCAAAGCATTGCAATCCTCCATCCTAACATCTCTTTAGTAATTATTTCAGTAGTTAAAAAAAACTACCTATTTCACATTCCACCTTCCCAAAATCGAAAGCAGCGAAAGTTCACACTTCAATGAACAGATAAAACGTAAATCGGCCAATTCTGATACCTATTACGTACCTCACGAAACGTCGAACGAATACATTACATAAAAACGGGCGTTGATTTTACAGTCCTCCTTAAAAAGTCGACTATATCGAATATCGTTCCGCACGCAACGTTTACGACACGACACCGATCAATACTCGCTATTTATGACGTATAAACGGGCTGTAATACCGACGCTTTGCCACTAAAGTGACATTTTAGTGTCAATAGATATTAGCTATCGTGTTACTATGTTAAGATTTAATTATGAGAATAGGCACCTCGTTTTGTTTTACGATGTTTTTGTTGTTAGGTTTTTATGTGGGATCAAATTAAATGCCTTAGTTTAATGTTGTGTCTTAAATATTGATGATTATTTTAATGAAACAAAACATTTCTGGGAAAAATATTTTAAACCTGTTAAAATGGGAAATCTATGGCTTAATATTGCATAAATAACTTTTTTTCTGTTTTTAACATGAGTTGCCATTTTCTTGACCAAATACTAAAAGGAAGCGTATTTTGCAAACTACCGCGATTCACACTACAACTAATGCTAACCAGAAGTCACAACAAATGTAGTAATATTTCTCACGAGGTTTGTGACTTTCGTGCTTTAAATTGGCTGCCTATGGTCATTATATGGCAATAATCACATGATTAGCTTTGCGACTAACTGGAAGTTCTAGGTGTTAGCACTGTTTCTTAGTAAAATAATACATAACAATGCAAGGTCATGCAATTACCATACTTGCCTGTATTTTCACTGTAACCAGCTTATAATGAACCCCAGCAAGGAAAACCCTCTTCAAACGGAAAATGTTAATTATAAATTGAACCGTTCAATTTGAATGAATATCGTTTTAAACACACTGAGGATCTGAAAGCATTTTGTCTCTACATCCCTCTTAAAATACCTTAAATTAAAAGATAATTTAATTTATATCAAACGTTTTTATAATACATCTCATGATGTCATAAAATGATCTTCAAAAACCGTCGAGGCTCCCTAAAGATTTAATTACTGCCTTTTTTATTAGCACGGAAAATGGCGGCTCCCTGCTATCACTCATAAGTTGTGTAATAAAGAAAATTTGGGCAATAAAGTGAAGAAGCGGGTGTCAGGGGAACACAGACGCCATTTACAACGATTTTGGTATTGTGGTAGATTAATATGTTCGAGAAGTGGGAAACATATCAAACGTACGCGTTAAACCTACATTCCTTGGAAGTAGATTAATAAACTTTCGTTTATATAAAATATATTTTAATTTTCTCTTGAAATTTTAGTAAATGAATCTTGTAGTCTTAGTTCATAGGTTTCTGAAAGTAGCTTTATGAGGAATAGGAATCTCACATGGGTATTAAGCGAAACTCTGAAGTGGTACTTTTCTAGAAAATAAGGGTCAATTTTTGAAATTTTCCCATTGTCTCTAGCCACTACAACTGCCATCGTCATTGTCGGTCGTGTATTTAAGAAAATTTGCTATTGGATTTAATAGCAAGAAATTTCTTTAACTATACCACAAGACCAATCGAGAGTCAAAGTGTTAATTTCTTCAATTTAATCTTATTTGTTTAAAGACCCATCCTTACCCTCCATCGTGAAGGCTTATTTCACCATGTTAAGTAAATTACCGTCTATACAATTATCAGCAGTTACGTTTTCCTCCGATAGTAATTCCGAAAGGGGCTGAAATGTTTACGAGCGGGGATGATTAAAGGCCGCGGTAAAGGATGCAATTTGAATACATTCCGTCTTTTGTTCATGATCATTTTATGTGGGGTAATGTGGGTAAATTAATATCCTAGCAGATATTCGGGGAGACTTTGAGTGATGGGAAAGTTAATAAATGTTAACGTGCGGGAATTGGTGATGGAGGTATATTGGACTGAATTTATCCCACGGCCAGGCATAAGGACGTTTCTCATGAAGAGGACGATAATTGATCACCCCGTAATCTTGGCTTTTGGATTGTATTACTAAAAACTACTGAAAATAATGGAAATTTCAAGTCTGAAACTTTCTATTCATGGTTCACCAAACAAAGAAGAAAGTAAAAATATTGAAGGACCTGTAGACAAAACATTACCTCGAAATACAAACAAAAAGTTATGAATCGATCTAATAAATTATGTTACGAAATACGTTTCAAAACACATTGTCATTCGATTTTGCTAGACTAATGACGTGGGCGTCAATGATGTAAGATGTCTGGCTGAAGTCTAGACTAACTAGAATTATGGCTAGAGCCTTAAGTATCTTGTAACTATCTTCAAAACATTGATACAATATGTTGGTGTCAGTTTTCGATTTAGAATTTTCTTTTGTTTTGTACCAATGGTTAAAGAAAATATCTTGAAGAAACTGGGAATCGAAAATTGTCAAGCGTAGTGATCGATGCTCAAACCATGCCTGGTAAGAGGCTTGTGCCCAGCTTTGGGACATTCATGCTTGTATTATTTAATTCATAGAATCGGTTTGTAACGTTGACATATTCGCAGTATACTACATTTCATGACAACTGAAAAATCAAAATACTTTAATATATTTCACCCCGAACCCTTCAGCGTAATTCAACTTTGTACCGATATCAGCAGCACCCGGTTCTAATAAAACAAAATCTACCCTCAGCTCTAAACCAATAAACGTCACTGTATCGCTCCGTCAACGGCGCATCAAATGACGTCATACGTAGCTACAGTTCGGTTTCAAAGTCGGATCAAATTCGAACGCCAATCAGCGTCCGCCGTACCGGTGACGTCACGTTACGTCACTCCACACTGTGATATTGTCGGGCGTTCGAATTTGGAATATGTTCGAGTAGATCCGAATTTTGCTTTTTTTTCTGCTTTGTGCAGTGATACGGAATATTTTAACTTTATTGCATTTCTGCGTCCTCATCACTCGCCTGCGTAGGTTTTAATCAAATTTTTGGGCTGATGGCTTTTAATTATTTTGAAACCAGCCTTTATTAAATCAAACTATAATTTTAAAACCCGACACTCCCAGTATATAATATTGTGGTCTGTTAGAGACCCAATTTAGAACACGGAAAATTTACTTCCTGTCATAAGGCCATGGGTCTACTAGCCTACTGCTCACCGACCCTTATTAATATAACCTCCCAAAATATATAACACAAAATTAAAAAAAGCTAATTTTCTAGTATAAAGGGCGATTTATTTCCTGTCCCTTGACACTTTTTCATGGGAAATTTAATAAGGAGCGTGCCATCAATGGGAAGGGAACGCCATAAGACCCGGGATATTCTATGGGCCACATTACTCAAAAACTGACGCCCTGTTACGTAACAAACGAACTTTTGTTTAGTTTTAATAATGCTATGCCGTTTACTGACGAATTGAACAATATTAATATTAAACCACAAAATTTATTAAATAACAATATTGAAGATAATTAAATCAAAAGTGAGAACCAAAATGAACTGAAAACCGCAATCCATTGCCAAACGGATCCCTTTGAAGTTTAATGTGATCGTTATTTCAACAAAGAAACATCAAATAAACAAACACAATGAAAACGCCAATACGAAAACAAGGAAATCGAAACAAATAAAACCTTTAAACAAAGGTGAAAACGTGTATAAACTCAATCACAATTGACTTTTAAAATTCATGCTAGAACAATCTCGAACGACAAGATTCTTTGGGAAGATACCTAAAAATTACATCACTCTTCGTTGGCCAACTAAAGTAAACAAAAAAAAGATTCTCATAAAGAGATTGGAGACAAAAATATTCCACTTCAATAATCACATATAACGACTGTTTACCGTCTGAGATACAGGACAACCCGATAGGTACTTAAATGTCGTAAACAATACTCGAAATAAGACCCTTGTCGAAATGTCCAAATTATCTACTTATATTATGTAGGATAGCTTTGTGTTAGACAAAGCGTTTGTAAACCCTCTGTCGTTTCAAGACGAGATTGAGAGAAAATTGCTCTAATTAACACGGATGGTACAATGAAATTATGAACATAATGATTACAAAGAAAATTACTGCAATACCTACTGAAGGAAATTCGAATTTGATGAAATATTTCAATGTTTTACCGATCCTGGCTCGCGATTATTGTTTTTATGTTCCAGTTACATTTCTTTGTTGAATCCGTTTATGCGGTTACGTACATCATCAGGTATATTCATCAAGTCTTTAAAAGTAATTTTATGCTAAAATTAATTTACGCTGAGCGCGCAAAACCATATGAGATTAGCGGCTGGCGAGCGACGGAACCAAATTTTGTTGACAGTCATACAATTATGAAGTGATGGATTACGAAATGCACTTTCATAGTCAGGTGTAAATTTTCAGAATGTACACGCAACACCAGTGACGTTGTAGGATGTAGATAGTAACAATGTGTCCAGTGATGCAGACATTGCCGACAGTACAGATACATAGGACGACGGTCAAGACGCAGCGCACAATGTAATCAGAATGGTTCAATATTCCCCCGTTTCCCCGCACCTTACAACACACGTCCACAACACAGCACACACTTACGCAACATTTTCCGGCTTCCCTAACGATTCCCTTCACAATATCGATGCCGTGATTTATTTTTGTTTTCACGTAGTTGAATAAGTCGGAATTATAAGGTAGGGACCGCGTTATGGCCCATAAAACCTATAATGACTCACCCGTGCCGCGCGCTAGCTAGTATTTATTTTAAAAATTACCTGACGCTTACTGAAAAAGTATGTAATTGTTTTTGTGTAGGTGTAACATTGTATGAAATTGCCCGATCGTGTGGAGTTCGGCGGACAGGAATTGGTTTTACGTAAATCCATAAAAAGGTATTAAAAGCAAGAAACTTTGTCATTTGGATTACGTTCAAAGTTTCATTTTAATACGAGTTGAAAAATGTATGAACAAGTTTTACATTTATGCAAATATTACGATGGAAAGTTATTATCGTTAAAAATGTAAGCTCAAAGAGAATAATACTCCGTTTGACTAAAAGAAACTCTCATTAGCAATCTTAAAGTTAGTATTCACAACGTTAAACAAATTATATCTTCATAACCAGGTCGGAAAAATCCTCAGCGCTAGTATAATTTAACTTTTTTCCTCTTGAAGAATAAAGTTCTTTGAAAAGCATTATTTATTTAGCCAACAAAATGTTCAGCTTGATGAATCCATTTGTTTACAAGGCCGTTCGCGAACTTATAAATGTAATTCTGTTTCTTCACTACATTTGATCACACAAAATAAAACTAATGATTAATTATTCTCTGTTCTCTTAATGGATACGAATTAATTTCGTTACTTTCTGAATAACTTAATTTAAATAAAAGCTTCTAAATGTATTTCTATTTAACGATGGTAAATAAGTCCCCTTGAACAGTGAACCGTTTGCCGTTTTTCCCGAACGTGACCAAGTGTCAGATGTATTATCTGCAGACGAAATCTGCCCAATTACAAGCGTCCTAATCTCCTGTTATTTATAATTCACTGAAGCATTGAGTACATTGTCGGTAGTCACGTTTCTGGGGGACATTTACAATATGTTCACCTTGCGATTTGCTACAAAGATTTATATTGTATGAATGTGGTTTACGTTAGATTTACAAAAGAGATTTGTACGGTCTAATCATGATTTGAAAACTAATATTCTACCTTACACGCTGCTAACTCTCCATTAACTTAGGTTTTATCTCCAACACGTAAAATAACAGTTTGACATGAGAAGTAACATCCCCAATTCAGACAATAACCTAACCGCCTTAAAGCCCTCACTTCCTGACATAACCTACCTATCATTAAATTGAGATAACTGGGGAACATTTGTGAAAAGGAACGGCAGGTGGCATTCGACAATATCGCTCGGGTAAAACAATGCGGGATCGGGTGCCGAGTGGCGCGGGATGTTCGCAGGATGGTTTATCAAGGTGTTTGGCCCGCTGTCTCGGCTGTTACTCCGCTTTATTGCGTTATCAGGCGATGTTAGTGCCGGTAGGCATGGGTGTGCCACAGGGTACCAATCTTAGGCCAACTTTATGTTCTGTAAATGTTTGATGACTCATTTTCATGACAAAATTAATTTATTTGTATGTACGAGTTAAGTCACTCTGTTCTCTCATCTAAATAGAAGATTATTACGCTTGTTAACCTTTAGACATTGTAACAAAGCTTCAGTTATATATTACTAAATTCAAACGAACAACTTTTAAAATTTTAAGTGAGTTCTCTTTCTTCTTTATTTTTCTCACTGTATTTGCATACAATGGGAAGGACGTTTAAAACAGTTGTGTAAAATTTCAACGCTCCCAAACTGGGACATGACACTTAAAGAGGGATGTGGGGGTTGTTGGGGGGGGGGGGGAGGCGAGGGCTCAGCGACGTCACGTGTGTCGTTCCACTAATTGAGCGTAAAGTAAACCGCTGTCAATGAAGCGATGCGTTATTATTCTAAGCTCGCTTCACCAAATATTATTTCCTAAATTGAACACGATTTTCAACTCTCTGTTGTTGTAATAAAGTTGATTTTCGATAAATTCGAAGTGGATTATGGAAAGCGTTTTATTATTACATGAATTTTCATTGAGTGTAGTATAAACTTACTTACTGTTATAGTTATTTCGTCTTAAATTGCTTCGCGATTTAACGTAATATCTTGAAGCTTACCGACCTTCAGTCAAATGTACACTTATTTTCTTAAGTCAAATAAGCATAGTACGAATTTTAGTTTTAGTAATTTTAGTTTATTTTTAGATAGCCTTTGTCCAGCAGTGGACTACAGTGGGCTAATGATAATGCTTATGTATCAAATTCTAGCGCAAAACAACCTTCTAACCTCATTGAACATAGACAAAGCGTTGACAAATGTATACGATCCAGTATTTAACACAATTTCCATTTTCCTTTTTTTAGCAATTAATTAAGTACATTAACTAAATTCGTTGGTTTCCACACCGCATAAGTAATTAAGTCCGCTGTAAATAGGCTCTCTCGCATCTAATATGTTAATAGTGGAACACTTTGTTTAGTGAATTTAGTGTGCGTGTAGGAAGGTCGATGCAAATGACGTTAGAAGACCCAGTCATTATTCTTTCTAAACTTAAGGTAAAAAATATCACTACAAACCAATCAAACGTATACAAGGTTTTCAGCTTCATACCCATAGCAGAGATTTAGTTAAAATAAATAAAGAAAAGAAATAAAGCTTATTTGTCGATCAAAGAATTCGGGAAAAGTGTTCAACGTAAAGTTTTTAACAGGAATCCTATAGCTGACAAAATATTGACCTCAATTTACTCCAGGATCATAATTTGAGCACTTTCACACATTCAGGTCGGGCATTCGGTCTGAAGACGAAATATATGAAATAAAAGGACAACTTCCGTCTAAAGCAATTTAACCTTGTCGCGCAGGCTTCATCAAATTTAAGTCACATGCACATAGAAATCCAGAGTTAACAAGCATTTTTGGATCACACTAATGTCTTTCGCGGGGATCGAGCGCAACTCGTAACGCACGTTAAGTTTGGCGTGGTGACTTATACCACTCTTCGTGCAATCAAAACTTGAAACAGAAAGATATTATAATAGACAATATAGAGATATATAAATAAGACCCCTAATGATAATTATCAGTTTGCCAACCGTCTAAACCGCTCGCCAGTACATTTTCCAAGTCGTTCAGGCTGATTAATATGCAGGACTAATTAAAAGGCATCGCAGTTGAGGCGAAGCAAACGGTAGTACTTTTCATCTACTAGAACGTTTACTTAATAATGGTAGGGGTGGTACAATCTCAATTGCATAACAATTTACTGAAAGAAATCTATACTTCTATACTAATATATAATCTATACTTCTATACTAATACATAAAGCTGAAGAGTTTGTTTGTTTGAACGCGCTAATGTCAGGAACTACTGGACCAAATTGAAAGATTCTTTTTGTGTTGAATAGACCATTCATCGAGGAAGGCTTTAGGCTATAAACCATCACGCTGCGACTAATAGGAGCGAAGATAGGTACAATGGAAAATGGGAAAAAAACAGGGCAGGTATAAATCATTATATCTTCTAGCCACGGGAACGAAGTCGCGGGCAACAGCTAGTTATGTTATAAAGATACTTTTAAATCGACCGGCCTAATGGATAGTTGTCCTTTCTGCTATATCGGTAAGTACGATTCCCACCCTTTGTTCTGTTTCTGGGTGTAATGTATCTATAATTTGTATGTATTTAGAAATATATAATTACTAGCTGTTGCGCGTGACGTTCGTTCGCGTATAAGTTAGGAATTTTTGAACGGAAGCCCTCGAAGATGAATAATTGTGCCTGTTTTTTCCACATTTTCCTTTGTATCTTCGCTCCTATTAGTCACAGCGTGATGGTATATAGCCTAAAACCTTCCTCGATAAATGTTCTATTCAACACAAAAATAATTTTTGAACCAGTAGTGCCTGAGATTAGCGCGTTCAAACAAAGAAACAAACAAACTCTTCAGCTTTATATATTTGGAGTATAGATTAGAATCAGCTGTCTAGTGCATCACAAGCTTTGCTTAGTTTTAGACTAGATAGCGTTGTGTGAAAGATGTGGAATATTATTATTATTTCAATGTATTTAAATCATACGCGAGACGCACGTGGCCAGACAAAAGACAGATAGGTTAAAAGCAGTACGAACCCACTGCTGACCAAAAATGCGCCAACCTATTCCCAACAGTGATCCTTTAAAAATAAATCATTCAAAACAGGTACACACTCTCAACACCTAAAGTACAATATTGAATATTGAGTATTCCCATAGATTTAAAAACCGTTGGTTAAACCGCTTTTAAAAAAACATTGTCTTGAAGGTGGAACCCACTCTGCCCACTCCAAGCTTAATCCTAACAAAGATAGGAAGGTTAATAGAGTACAATCTAGACGTATAATCATTCCAAACATTATCTAACCCTCATCACTGGTCCACAGACCTAGAGAAATAATTAAGATGAATCGCGGCCCCAGCATCCCGAGTTACGTGATCTGAAGCTAACGTTTTAATGATCCTTGCGATTGTGGGGAACGGGCAGACGTGTAGGACTGTAGTGTAATTGTATATTCTAAATTTGTGCATGATTGTTTTATTTTTGAGGTTGTTTTGGTAGATTCCGATTTATTTTCTCCATTTTTGTCTTTTTTTTTTAGCAGTAAACAGAAATATTTAACAATTAGTACTCAATTCAGACTATCGAAGTCGACTGCGGGACGTAAGCCTCTGCTAAAACAAGTACAGTGATTTCAATTTATACAATTACCGAAAGAAAACTTAATAGAAAAAAGGTATATTGAAAATGTTAAATTATAAGTTGTCCTGTAACTTATGAGAATGTAAAAAATCTAATATAAACATATAGGTTTATAGCAAGAGGAGGAAATCTATTTGTTTTATTATAAAAATAAGCATCGTTAACTAAATGAAGCAAGTATTTCCGTCAGAATCTAAATCTTAGAAACATAACCGAAAATCTAAAATCTGACTTTTTTGACTCCCACGATTGCATTAACAAAAAAATGGGGTCAGAAAGTTACTCTACATTCTCATCTAGCTAGGCGCTATTAAAACCTACGCAACAAAAAACCTCACGACAAACGAAAAAGCCTAAAAAAAAACAAAATTAAGAAGGGAGTACCTTAACAACTCAATCAAGTCTAAAGAAACGGACCTGAATATTACAAGAGCTACAAAAATCTAGGCAGACCTACCACCAAACATTACAATACAACTATAACCATTTGTGAAAGCGGGACAACCCGGACAACGCTCTATGCGGCATAGAACTTCATCTCGCTTCAACACCAACTGTTTTACTTCATCATATCGTGGTAGGGACTTTCACCATTCCTCATGCAGATTGGAAAACTTTAGTAATAACCAATTAACCTATAAGAGATACTTTCAGCTTTGTTTTAAATTCATCAGCCGTTACAATTTTGTTCTAAGGATTGACTTCGAAAATTGTGTTTTTGTATCGGTTTTTGCTGTTTATTCAATTGGTATTTTAACTTTACGGACTGACTGTGGTACCTTGATTAAAGTCGTATTCACAAAGTGACTTCTTTAAATGTATATTTGATAATATTTATTTAATCATTTCGCTTGTGTCAGAAATGACTGCACGAATAGCCAAGTGTTTAAGGTCACCATGCCATTGCGCGACGTGTCGCAGGTTCGATCACCGAGTAAAATTTATTTGTGTGGTCTGCAAATGCGCATTCTGAGTCTGCGTGTCTTTGTGCTTGTGATTTGAATGTTTTAAACACCCGCGACACAAGGATTTTTGTTTTCATGCAACTCGTATATTATTAAAAAGAGACAACAGAGAGACACAACCCTACATTTAAATGTCACTTTTAACTCAGTATCATGTTTTGGATACCATGGTTATACCACTAGAATTCACTTATTACTTCAATGTCACTTCGAAGCATAAGAAAATTATAATACATGATCAGTCATTTGTCTAACCCAGAGTAAGTATCCTTATTTAGTAACCCAACTCCATGGAACCTTTTCCCAATACATTGAAGACACAAACATCAAATAATCAAACAATTATTTTATATATTAACAGTTTCTATCGACTCTTCAAAATATATTTCCCGAAAGTCTTTATCAGTAAATTCCAAGACCCCGAATTAAACCTTGCTGCCAATAAAATAGAGTTCGAAATAGCCTTGAGGTCCTTTTGAATACGAATTTGTTGTACGAAATAGGTCAGCTATGTTTTAAACAAGCTTTTAGGCTGTTTAATCGAGCAACTTGATGATCATTACTACCGCAACATTAAAACTGGAGCGGTCCCGTTTTTATACAATTTTCTATTCACTGTATATTTTAAAAGTAGGACGATTTTTAGGGGTCTGGAGAGAATTTGTTTGGAACCTTTTCGCGTATTTTCAGTTACTACACTTTTATAGTTATAACTACACGCTATTTGTTATGTTTCTAGTAGTTTTTTTTTGTCAATATTCTAGTAATCCAAAATTAATCAATAATCTTTTGTTTTTTTTTGAGCAAGTTTATTATTCAAGCCGGTCCGCCTAGGTATATTTTCACAAAATGTTTTCTAGTCCTACAAAGTATATGCTCCTATAAAGTACAATGCCTAGTTATATAATATCATTCGGCACCGCTCGCCGCTCAAATGGTCTGACAGAAAATCGATGAAGCAAAGGTTGCGGCTGACATATGTATGTATAATGTATATGTATATATATTGGGAATCTGTTCATCCGTGCGTGTTGGCTTTCGGCATGTGTTGACTGTTTAGGTTCGAGGTGGTTACAATAAATGTTCTTTTAAATGATATGCGCTTAGCAGAGTGCTAAAGGTCTATTTGTAAAAAAAAGTGTTTTTTTTTTCTTGACCTGGCAGAATACCAAATGCCACGTTAAAAAAAATGCTATTTTGACGTTTCTGAACCAAAACAAAAGTGCTAATTAATCGCTTCGTTATAAAAAATACCAGAAATCTATGTCTAACTTTCTCTATTACGTCTCTACACATGTCATATCAACCAATACTATTTATATTACGTAACAAAATAAAAAATGCACCCAAAGCAACGGCGAAAAATTAGTATGAATAATAAAACCAAGCTTCATTAATTTATTTCTCAGTAAAAAGCGGCAGTAATCTTCAAATAATTTTCCCGTCTATTTCTCCCCGTATTTTATCATTTGAGTGGAGCGTAAATTTAAAATTTCCCTAAAAGCATTTAACATTTGCAGTGAAAAACGAATTATGAAAGGGAAAAAACAAATATGGCGGTGCATCCGTTGAGTTGTGGGAGATTTATAAGCTGATATATCATCTGAGGCCTTGGTGGCTGTCTGAGGCTTTATTTTTGCTTGAAAATATGTATAGACAAAGGTTTACTGATATTTTGATAGTTATTCGTCCGATACCTATTTGATTTGGATTGACAAGTACCTATATCGCGTCTTAGTGCTTAGGTAGCAACATCATATTATCAAACGTAACTACTTGCTATAACGTTACTCATTAACCCTTTGGGTTCAAACCCGAAAAATGATAATGTCTGCCGATTGAGTAAAACCAAACCGTATTCATTTTGTCAATTGTTTTACAATAAAATTATAAAATTCAATTTAGACAAGAGTTAATAAAAACAGAAATGAATAAAATAAAATAAATTCCAATTCGTTATTCAAATAAAATTCAACAATGATTCCAATTAGACGTTCCATTTATCATTAATATTAAATAACATTATTATTTTATTTGATAATTGAATATGATTATGTAATTACGAAATCAATTTTAACTTAATTTATGAATTGAATAATAAAACTAATGAGTCCATAATTATGAATTATTGAATGAATTGGCAAATTGTATGCTTTGAAATATTTATTGCCTAAACGAGATTGTTAATATAAAGCCTAATTGAATGATATATATAAATACTATTCGTTTGTATTTATTACTGTTCTGTTTTATGTCTACATTATTAGGTCACAGGAGTGATCAATTTTATTCCATTTTAAATTAAACGAAAAGAAATTTCAGAAAATAAGTCAACGTTTATATTACATAGATAATCGCGAAGCTAGATAATAAAAGTGGCCTCCAATTATAATGATAGTTATAACACCTAAAAACTACTTCTTTATTTGAATATCCATCTTTAAATACACATCATAACAAAACGACAACAAACAAACGTAAACTACGCGACAATATGCCGAGATTTTCATACTTAATTTAAAGTTACCAAGCTTTAATTCAATTATGAATAGATATAAATTGTAAGGTACTACGGAACTATCCAAAATAACTTGCCTTTTACCAGTAAGCTTACTACAAGCATCAGTCTATGGCTGTAACAAATAAACACCGTGAAAGCAAAAACAAAAACCTTGTAAATTCATCGAGTGCTAGTGTTGCCAGCTCCGAACATACATAATCCTCATTTTTCGCCGCGGGTCGGTCCCCCGTGTATAGGGCTCTAGAAAAACCCATTTTCCTAAGAGCATCACAAAAAACGTTGTGCACAAACGGCGAGTCAATGTTATACGAATCCAAATTCACGAAATATTTGTTTTTTGGATCAAAATTATGTTTGTACCGTTGGGTTTTCGTGTTGTCTGAATATACAATATTTAATTGCTTTATAATAAGTAGCGGTCCTAAGTATGTATATAAGACTTAAATGTTACTTTTGAAATGTACTTTCGTATTTTATCTAAGATACTACTGACAGTACTACGGAGAATATCTTAGGAGACCTGTTATTTTAATCTATAATCGCCAAAACACAGTGAGCTTGCGTGGCAATCAATACTCAAGCTTTCCCTATACGGGAGGTCTGTAACTTGTAGTGAAACGTGTCGTAGGACCTAGTAGTAGCTAAAATCTAATTATCACCAATGTTAGGCGTTCGTCCAGGAACCGTTATTCAGACATATTTTGGGCATTAGCATCCAGATCTTGACCTAGGTATAAAGCATCAAACATCAATTTAGAGTTATCCTACAAAAACAAATGACGTTCACAACACAATTCTTCTCATCCAACAGTTTTGTTAACGAGTTCGTTCGTATTGTTACCATAAAACTGTTGCCGCTGGTCAGCAGTTCGTGATATATGTTTTGCGAACACATTATGTGTGTCTAATTACCCAATAGACCGATATTGATACCATTAATCTCTTCCCAAATGTTCCTATGTGGGACGTGTCTAACTTCCTAATAACGAAATGAACTTCCATCACGAAACGGTTTTTTATAGGTTATGGGTTGTTTTTGAGGTTGTGATGTGGAAATTCAGGATACCGAATGATAAAAATATATATTAAACTATGCTAAAATGTAAATTATACTAGTATTATACTTGTAAAATTTTCATCATCTTTTTTGGCGTCGATAGTTCCGGCTAAGCGCAGAGTTTTTCCCACGTTTTTATAAACTCACTTTCATGTTTGTTTGTTTGTCGTTCCGGTTGGATTTTGGAAATTAAATTTTGAGGCACTTTCCGATAAGCTAGCAGGCTGAAATTTTCAGGGTACTTTCAAACCCGATGACAATGCAATTTACAATAAATGTGTAAAAATTGACTAAATTTGATATTTAAAAATGCTTATATTTCGATTTTTTTAAATCTATTAATTTTACCATACTAAGCTCCTCTACACTTATAAAAGGCTTGAAAATTTATAATTTATTATCCATATCAATTGTTCCAGAGCTTGGAAGAGCGAGAGAAGAGGCACGTGAGTCACAAGGAACAGCTGGCGAGAGAGCAGCGCTACCTGCGGCGGCGGCTGAACCAGCTGTGCGACGCGCCGCGGGACTCGCGCCTCTCCGACAGCGCCATGACACACACGCACGCCACGCGGGCAGACTCCATGTCCTCGCTCGAGTCCTCATCGTCTGGCGTGTCCACGGCGGAGAGGTCGCCCTCCTCAGTCTCTGAGAGTGGTAAGTGTCCTCTCTCCTTTAATATGGTTTGCAATTGGCTAAGGATTATAAGTCGTGACTTTTTGTATTTCGTCAATCGTCTTTGTTGAATCTTCAGCAATTTGAGCTTTCAAATGGATGATTTCAACACCCTGGACAAATTAGCTATTATATCAAGTGGTTTCCGTCAAATTGAGAGTCTGTAAATCTGAATCGATTCTCTTTAACCCAGATTGGGTGACTAGATTTTTCTCGATGGAGAAAATCGTGCGGAAGCTTTACAGTAAAAGCTTAACAGATGCAGCAAACGATGATAACACTCGATCGTAACTCGATCTTTAAATTACCCTTTTACCCGAATCGTAAACCAAATCGAATTCAAATCATAATCAGAAGTGTAACAGTTTTGATAACCGTTCGATTTCTCAAAAAACATTTATTCACATTTTAGCATACATGATATTTAAATCAGCATAAATCGGATTCACATAAAAGGGGTATAAAAATTTAATGAAGTGTTTTAATAAAGTCATTTCAATAAAAGATCGCGAGCTTTTATGAACTTTGTTAGCTCATCCAAGGTTAACTTGACATTCGACTTACGGAAACAATAAAAATCTAATAAACTTATTCGATATTAGCCATAATCTTTCAAGAAACTTGTACGTCATTTCACAGTCAGTTTTGGGGTTACAAAGATTTTCGAGTATATCTTTTCTTCTTATTATTTGTGTGATCATTAATTTGGTCTTAAATAGTTTGCTGACCCTTTTTTTGTGCATTGTAAAGATTAAAAAAATCTTTCAATGGCTTATGGCTTACATTTAAAAAAAAATGCCTTAGTGCCTTCCTTGGTCCTAAATTTATGTCTCTTTTCAAAAGCAGTGCATGTAAAAAAGACTTTTTTATTCAGATGAGTAGCATCCTGATCTCCTAACATCCACACTTACTAACCCTACCTCTTCCTCAAAAATCTCTCGTTATATTTCCTTTATGTCATGAACAGAACATCCACAGACTCAGTGTCTCCTTCCCCGTCGGCTCGCAGGCCTATATTGTTACCTTTTATTTATGCATTAACTTTACCAATTTAACTGTCGCCACCACACTTATTCTCGGGGCGGCAAACCCAGCATAAATTCGTAATCCATTGTCGCTATCACAAAAACTTCCCCTGTGCTCCTTTATTACATATTTATTCGTATCGAATTGGTATGTTAAAGAGCCGAGTTTTATGTGCCGTATAAATAGATAGTTCGCCTTTTAATCGTTTCATTAGGCCGGTATATTCTGGTTTATACTGGTTATATCTCGTTCAGACCAGTTTATGCCGGATCGTACTGGTTTATACCAGTTTATCTCGCATTACGGTTTATAATTCAGTATAAGGATGTATTTGCGATGATCTATGAGAAGTTTCGCGGTGTAACTTGCAGTTTGTATGTTGATAAGGCAGTAAGATAAATATTTATTCACTCGAGTATTGAATTTTTAGGATAAGTAGGCCCGTGTTGTGTTATTGTATGCTCGGTTATGATTTTATCTTAGAATGTAAATGGTTTGATGAATGGAGGAGATAAGATTTATTAATAATTGAGGATTGGATTAACTTACCTAA
Source organism: Trichoplusia ni (assembly GCF_003590095.1). Lineage (NCBI taxonomy): Eukaryota > Metazoa > Arthropoda > Insecta > Lepidoptera > Noctuidae > Trichoplusia > Trichoplusia ni. The sequence continues at coordinate 69,305 of NC_039490.1, read as the reverse complement.
GTGACATCCAATCGTAATTTTATGAAGGTTGATCTGAAATATAATTGATTAACAGAGTAGTATTCCCATTCGCTACTGTGTGGCATCGCGAATTTTTTCAGAGAATAAAAAAAAAAGTTTTTTAGTCTATGGCAACTCACAACTAAACGTCACTGATTTAGAGCTAACCATGATTTTGTGGGTCCCATTATGCCAGGGTTCAGCTATTGATGCTGGGGTTGGGGTGGGTGATTATATTTCAGATCAACCTTCATAAAATTACGATTGGATGTCACTTAGGTAAGTTAATCCAATCCTCAATTTTATTTCATGTTGATCTGAAATATAATTGATTAACAGAGTAGTTGTTCAGAGATTGAGGCATAATGGGTACATCTTATAAGCCTGGATATGATGAATAACGGTTAAGGCTTTATAATTATTAAGATATCTATTTATAGTGGCATATTATCCTAATATTAGTATCTATATTTGTTTTTATCCATATATTCTGTCATACACATTGATTATTGATCAACTATTAATTTTCATTTTTTATAAAATTAGTCTGTAGTAATTAACAAATTTTTCTAAATGCCAAATTTGTAAGCCAAAAGGGCAGAACATGTTGATGCATATATTGTCCTTATATTTTCACCACATCAAAAAATGTTTAATACATATATTCTGTCATACACATTGATTATTGATCAACTATTAATTTTCATTTTTTATAAAATTAGTCTGTAATAATTAACAATTTTTTCTAAATGCCAAATTTGTAAGCCAAAAGGGCAGAACATGTTGATGCATATATTGTCCTTATATTTTCACCACATCAAAAAATGTTTAATACATGTTTTAGGCAAATAAATACTTCTTTATCTTTGTTCTATTACTGAGATTAATGTAATATGAGTTTTTAAGTGGAACAATGAACAAATTTTATGTTATGTTACACATGTTTATGCAAATAAATATATCTTTATCAATTGTTCCACATATTGTGGAGACTGTGTCCACCAATTTCATGATTGACTATTAATTACCAATTTGTGCTCTTTTTGACATCAATGTAACTATGACTTTTTTTAAGTCATACAAATTTCCTGCACCTTTAGCAACCATTAGCTTTTAACAATGTAACTATGGATTTTGAGTAAGACACATTTCCAATACATAGTGATATTGTGTACAGTTTGATAATTAATTATTCATTATTAACAATGTAACAATAAATTTTTAGTAACAAATTTTCTACACATTGTGTTAATTGTGTCAAACAATTTGATAATTATTTTTAATTATTTACAATGTAATTATGATTTTTTTAGTAATACAGATTTTCTTCATATTGTTTTAATTTTGCCATAAAATTAGATAATTAGTTACTAATTTTTGCTCTTTTTTAGCGCAGTAATAATAAGAGTATTTAGAAAACCTCACCTGTTGGCCCCCCTCTTTGAGGTTATGGGTCAGTGTTCCATCGTTTATATTCCGTAATTTGGGGTTCCATCCCACGGCGATGAACCTAGGGCAAGGGCTGCGTACACGCATCCTGCATTAACTCCGCAGCGCCTTTATAGTCTCGAAGATCACTTTTAAACATCTTGGCCAGTATTTTCAAGGCTTTTGTATCACTTGGCAATACTTTTTCGACTTGAAATATGCCAAAAACTATTTAAATAACGTAATTAAAGTGTAATTAACAAAATCACCACGATGCCGTTAAGTCGCGAAAAAAGAAAGTGACGTTTAGTTGTGAGTTGCCATAGACTAAAAAACTTTTTTTTTTATTCTCTGAAAAAATTCGCGATGCCACACAGTAGCGAATGGGAATACTACTCTGTTAATCAATTGTATTTCAGATTTTTATGTGCCGTATAAATAGATAGTTCGATAATCGTTTCATTAGGCCGGTATATTCTGGTTTATACTGGTTATATCTCGTTCAGACCAGTTTATGCCGGATCGTACTGGTTTATACCAGTTTATCTCGCATTACGGTTTATAATTCAGTATAAGGATGTATTTGCGATGATCTATGAGAAGTTTCGCGGTGTAACTTGCAGTTTGTATGTTGATAAGGCAGTAAGATAAATATTTATTCACTCAAGCAAATTTTTGCACCTTGCTTACGCCTCCGAGACTTCAAATGCATTAAACATATTAATGTAAATTATAATGGCACGATAAAAAAATACTTTTGCTAGTAATGAAAATACAACAACGAATACCCACAGTTATAATATACGATGCCATCAAATGTGATTTGGCGATCAAATAATTAACTCTGCCTTCGATGAAACTATTGCTCGAAAACGCCCACGGGAAATTAAACCTTATATTCATATTGTAGAGTTTAAATTGGTTTGTTGATACACACGTGGGCAGCTTCGCTAATTAAGGGCGAGCGCGCACTGCCGACGGCGAAGCGCAATCGCATTACGGTAATCGCGTATGTGAAGTGACGCGAATCGACCGCCCGTAATATGTACTGCGTCAAGTCACGTGTACACTTGCGAACTTTTGGCAAACAATATTATTTATTGGAACTTTCAAAATGATCTTTTCGATTGGATGTTACTTATTTACCTCTTTTTTTTTTAAATGACTCTCAGTAAGGAATTTAATTCTGCACAAAGACACCAAGACTCAGAACAAGCATTAGTGGATCACATATTATTTATAGAATTCATCATAGAATTAAATCAGTCGAATTATTAGCATACATTGTAACGGTCTAATGGCGGTCTTATCGCTAGTAGCAATATCTTCCAGACAAAAGGTTGGATGGACAGGAAAAATGGCAAAATACTTATAGCGGTAGTTACATACTAGTAGCCTATTATATACATAAGGATATTTAGAAGACCAACGAAAACGCTCCATCGAAACGTCAAGAAGAAAAAACATAACCTCTGCCTATTCATGACTTTCAAGTTAACTCCTAGGTTTAACCTTAAAAGCATAACTGATAAATGCAAAATCATTCAGCATATAAATATTTGATGGTAATAATGATCTACTACTTAAAATTAAGTATCTAGTAACGAAAACGTACATTCGCTGCCGCCATCTTTGTCAGGTGATTGTCAGATGTTATTCATCTTAAAGTGAATGGTGTATGTGTGTGTGGTTTGTTTGCGTGTACGTAGGGTAACGCAAATATAGAATTTGTTGGGAAATATTGAGGGAGCCCTCCCCTGCAAGGCTTCTGGCTGTTCGGGTGACCGTCGTGAATTGATTTTTATATATTGAACGGTAAAAATAATATTCGGCGAAAATCTTTTGAAGAAACCTTATATTATTATGATGGAATGATGTTTTAAAATTCCTTCTCGTAATTATTATTTTCGCTTAAAATTTTCTTTGGTGCTTTAAAAACCATTTTTCAAATTGACATAAAGCAAAATGATGTAAGCAAACCCTAAATTAAAACAATGACCAAATTAACAGCTTTTTTTCTATGAAATCTTTGCTTAAAAACCATTGTAATCAAATACAAATCCTACCTACTCATCTCTAATTATTTAAAAGACAGTTTAAAAACCAATTAACTTGAACGTCTACGTTACAATTATACTAAAACGATTTTTAAATACCCTCACACTCCACCCACACATAGAAAATCTTTCATAAATAAAACACTCTTTATGAAAGATTGTGTGTGTGTGTCAAGTGTTGTTTGTTTACGAGTTTCAAGATTCCGTGTTGAGAACAGACACGTGTGTACAGGAAATAGAAGAGACTTACCTCTTAATATGTGTAACTCTATCTACTTAAATATACGCAAATAATGTATGCGTGATTCTAGTTTAGTATATATTACTAGTTTTTACATTATTTTAACTTTCGAAATCAAATGGCCTGACATTATCTTTTTGACTTTAAACGTTTCAATCGTGTAAGCGAAATGCCCACTGCAAGGCTGAGACCACTTCCAGTATAGGGTACGATTGAGCATTGATCACCACGCTAACTCATTGCAGGTTGGTGTTTTCAGATTCCAATATTTGGAATCCAGGTTTCCTCACGATGTTTTCCATCACCCTATATTAGTGGTGTCCTAGAAACATGAAGAAAGTACATAATGATAAAGTCACATTGATAGTTTGCCTGTGTTGGGATCGCACTTTCTCCTCATGCATACAAATCCTTACATAAAATCACAAGGCCACCACGACGATTCTAATATTAGACCTCCAATAATTAGACTTCAACATTTCTGAAGCGCTATAACTATGTCTATTGGAAACCAAATCATTATTTTTACCCCACAATCATTTCTAGTTATACCGAACCCAGCATCCGTGGCGCACGTCATTAGCGCGGGTGATTTACGAATGGCTCTTGGCTTATCGCTCTCTCTCGGCTCTCTCCGCTTATTAATTACACGCAACACACCCTTTTTGGGTAACGTATGAATATTGGTGATATTATAAATGTGTGACGCCTACTTGCTAAATGAATTTGTAAATGAAGACAGCTGTGGCTTGGCAATATTTTGTGATGTGCCTACAAACTAATTAATTATAGTTAAAGATTACGCAGTAGTGAATCTACACTAATTATAAATCAAATGCATAAAAGGCGAGCATTACTGTAGTACACATATTAGGGTTAAAAAGCAAAAAAATAAATAAAACACTCAAATGTCAAAAAACAAGAAAAACTGGTCGAGTATAAGAAATATCGCCGCCTTATCATCATTTAAGGAAAAATTCCCGGATTATCTGTATCTAAGGCGAAATTATCAGATCCTGCCCGTCCATGGCGGACCGGGAAAAAAATTACACCAATATCTCAGACAAAGAGCAACATAGATTATAACTATGAGGATATCGACGAAAGAAAGGGATGCCAACACACCTTATCGCCAAACAAAAAGAGACAAACGATGGCAGTAAACGGGAAATTGGTTTATACCCTGTTTTTATGAACATAATATATCAAATACAATAAAAACTACGAGCCCTTTTGTTTTGAATAAACAAATTCAAAGAATTTATGATCTGTGCACTTTATATTATGTAACATGATTCAATTTTAGCGGCCATTTTGAATTCCGTTTTTTATCGTTTGAATTATTAAATGGCGCTGAAAATAGGTGAGCTTCATAACGTTTTCATCCCATATCAACGTCTGGTCTAATTCATTCTAATTCCTCGGTTGAATAAAGCTATTTTTGTACTGTTGCTGGGCAGAAATGATATTCGTTCACGAAGCGAAATGGAAGCTAAGGAGGAAATAAAACGTCTCATTCAATTCCATGTGGAACTCGGTTCATAAATTTAAAATTAGACATGTCAAATATGCATATGTATTGCGTGCAGAGTTAACTAATTAAGAATATTCATTATATTAAATTCGTTTGAAAATAGAAAATGATGAAATGAGTAGCTACAGATTTCGTTGACAATTATTTAAGAAAGATTCTAAGTTCACCCAATTCTAAGTTTTAGAAAGAGTACTACTTTATAAAACAGGACCATTCATTAACCAACACCAACCGAAATCTAAACCCGAATCTCAATTATTCATCGCCACATCCTCAAGACCCCCAACTTGTATAAAAACGCAATAGAACCAAGATAACTTCAAAAACGGAGGCTAACTTCGCACTTCGCGTGTCTAAATATCATGTAGCCGACGAAGCACCCTTGGTCTGATAAGCCTTCCGTGTTCCGGTATTATCAGGCCCCCAGGGGAGAGAACGAGGAAGGGGTTCAAGGGGCCAAGTGGAGGTAGTCGCTAATTACCCCAACTATCTAACTTTAATTAGGTCGCAACATTCTTGTTTACTCTTGACACTTGTGCACTCAATTTGATGTGTGGATAGAGGGATGAAATTTTAATGTCGCTGTGTAAACATATTTCGTTTGGTTGATATTGTTTCGCATACCCACAAATATTACTGCGGTAAAACGTAAAATAGCGAATTTTTTTGTCTGTTATAATGTATGTATTTTAAAAACTAGCTTCGTATGTCTATAGAATTGTGTTTCCTAACTTTTAATTAAAGTAAATTTGATCCTGCAAAAGGAAGAGAAGGTATAATAATTTACAGGATTATAAAATGTAAATTCAACTCAACAAACCCGAACACAGCGTACAGATAAATCTTTAATAAATTCTATTGGTGCTTAACTAACAATAGGCAAGAATTTGAATTAACGTTTATTAGCTATTCAGGCACGACAATTAATGAACTAAGTTTTCGTTGGGAACTAATTTAAGTGAAAGGGCAATCTCTTATATTGCCGTTCTTAGAAATCAGTATACAATTCAAGAGTCAAATTAACCTAATTGACTGGTACGATTTTCTGTTTTAGTGTCTACCCACTTTTCATGCGAACGCAACCTGAATAAGATCTAATTCGCCCTTCAAATTTGAATGGAATCCAATTTTCTTTCGCGTCAAATGTCTTACGAGATCCTAATTTCGCGAAAATAGCTTGTTGTATATTTTTTTCGCTTATACCTGATTTTCTGATGGAAATTGACGTGAATTTTTATGTATCGAAGGTGTTTTCATGAATAGAATATATTGGCAATAATGTTAACTTATTGGAAACGGTATAAAATAATTTATTGTATACCAAAGACTTCGTTAATACCTAAAATATAGTAAACAGTAATGCAGAACTCGGAACAAGAACTATAAAATGAAAATTAATGGCGCCCAACTTGGGACCACGAGACGATAAATATTTTATTTCAATTTGATCATTTACTCGCCTATCTTTAGATGTTTCCTATAACACTCGTCTGCCATCACTCGGCAGTAAACTAGGAACTCCTTACGCGATCCTCCCGATAAATTCCCGAAACAAAACAAATAAATAACTGGAAGTTGCAAAGGTGCAAACGCCAGTCTCTGACGTCACACTCAGATTTATGTCCCGGGACAAACAATCAGTAAATTATCGGGCCGAGATTTATCCCCTCGTAGAGGACAGGTGTCGCCCTCGTATAATATACCTATAAATAATTCATTCATTAAATCTTGTGTATGCTGTTGACGTGTCTGATCGTGCCCTATTAATTCTGAGACTTGGGCCTTCATTTCCTGTTTTTGATTGTGTTTGTTTATCGGTGTTATGAAGACTCGTGACTTTCTTTTGCGTAAAGATATTTTTTGTCTCAATCTAAAGCAATAATTTTGTACCGCATTGCACAGACTCATCATCTCTCATAACTTTGAACAAAAAGTTGCATGTGTCAATCTAGCAAATTTTGATACAATTGGTCCCGTTGTTGGAGCGTGAAAGAGGAACAAAAAGGCTCCCAAACTTTGACCCTTCCAATATAAATGTTACAACATACAAGAACAGCTACTGCTGCATTATTTTCGTTATACTCTAACGCCCTGGCGACTCAGCTCAGAGCATTAGCCATGATAAGCACTAAGGCAGTTTAACATTTACAAAGACAGCACTTACAGATTAATAGTCTCTAGGGTTTGGCTAAACCTAAGTGCGTATGTAATATCAAAGAGCTTTAGGTAGTAAAGCCATTCCATTAGGCAGGCATCGAACCCCAGACCCCTGGGGTTTGGCAGACGGTCCGTCTAAAGTTTGGGATACTTAGGTCCAGTTTTGTTAGTAATGTATGTGAGATAATAATGTCATGTCTAGATTGATAAGTATTTGACTGGATTTTCTTTTTTGGTAGTAGAATTCTGATATAGTGTCCTCTTTGCGTTTGAATGTGTCTAAATCAATGACTCGCTTTGTTGTAAAGTAAAGGTTAGAAAGTTTTAAAATCAAATTAATAGTTTTAGAATGCCATGTCCCCGTTTTTGTAACATATAATTGCTGCTCTGTTCCTATTAATCATAGAGTGAAGCTATATATACTGCAGCCTTTCTTATTTCTCATATTGAATCAGTCTATTCCCAGATTATCGCGTTCAATGATGTTTGCTCGGTGGTGTTAGTAAAAAAAAAGGTATTTACTTCCATTTAAATCTGATCAGTTGCTTGTATTGAAATGTTGTAAACAAGCTTCGAAGATAATCAATTTAAAATACGACAGTCAACCTTCACCATTGAATATAAAATACCTATCACATAGCGCATATAATTCATATTTTCGTACGAATATAAACGTGAATGTCAAACCCTAATGGGTTAATTACGCATTAACGTGTTAGAACTAATTTTGTTTTGAGTAATGGTGCTGAAACTTGATATAAAATATATTCAGTCCACTGACACTGATTAATTAGGATTAGTCATTTATTACCTCATGGTCCCACGTTGGGCGCCATTACCTTTTTTACTAACACTCATTTGTTATTATAATTTAGTAGGCTAGATAAAGCAACGTTGTTTATGTAATTGAATGTTTTTAATTACACGTGAAAATGTAAACTAAACCTCATAACTCTCTGTAGAGCGGCTTATTACTTTAACGTCGCTAACTACCCTCAAAACTGTATGTTTATAACAAATGGCTTGGTTTAGAGCTCGGAGTTCCGCACCTGAGACTTTGATAGTTCTATCATCAGTAACATAGTTGCATTTTGGAGACTAAACTGAACTTGCTCGTAATCTAATTTGTGACCAAAACTTCAACTTGGCTTACGTTTTTTTATCAACTTACTTAATCAGCACACATTAGTTGCCTATCACAAGTTAATGTACTTTTATTTCTGGCCTTGTTGGGGATAATTTCCAATCCTCAAGGTAAAAGCATAAAGATTTCCAATCTTTTAAATCTCAGGGTTCAGCTAAACATGAACCGACTTCAACATCTTCATCTACCATTTCTCACCAATTCAATACATCCAACATAAAATACCACAACATAACTATGAATCGCTACGAAACTGCTTCATTATTGAGTGTGAACAGACTAGCAGAGCCTCAAACAAACGGCTAGCTCTCCCAGCTTACATCACATTAAACATAGCACTGTTTGGTCGCTCTATTCAATTTCTGGTTGAAATAAATCCTCGTGGCGGTATATTGCAGGCTTGCTTTGTATGCGTGGATTGTGGTGATTCATGCTCTCTGTGTTGGTAATAACTTGCGACGAATTTATTTTGCGCTCTATTGAGGTGGCCCTTGCAGATGGATAGGTGAAGGTTTTTTTGTAAATGCTTTCAAAACGTTTTGAAGTCTAAAGCTTCGTGTATGAGAGCATGATCTTTTTTTTCTTATTTACAACACTGCACAGTAAGATACTTAGCTAGTATTTGTTTTGGTAGATATATGAATCTGAAGTGATTTTGCTAACGTAAATTAAAAATTAAATACATTTTTCTATCATGCATTTTGCAGGCCGGCTTTTTTAAGTCCTTTGTTCGTGTTTGAAGTTTATTCGATGTAAAGGTTTACATTGTTTTAAGTATTTTTTAATAGCACCCGCCAAGCCAGCAAGCTCCTATATGACGTGAGAATAAATATCAGTGCTTGTCGTCGAGCTGCGGACACGTGAGGCTTGCCGGCCCCTATCGTGTGCTCGCTGTGTTACACAATACACCCATCAATATATTCATGCATCGATGCAATTCAATCAGTTAGTTTCCGCTTTGTGCCTTAAAATTGGTGCAATTTTCAATATACCCACAGTTTTACGGTTCCCGATCAAAGCTTGCGGTACACAAGAATCCCTGTCGTATTCGAGCTCCATTCATTGCGCTGTAACTAGCGGGCACGTTCAGAGTTCATATTGATTACGTATTAAGTCTACAATCCTGTATTATGAAGTCAGACTGCGGCCCGCGTTGGGCGCCATTAGCGTTTCCGACCCTTTGTGTTTTGGTGTATAATTAAAACTGTATTATCGGATTTACATTAATAATAGCTTCGGATATTAAACTATGTTTAGCGAAATTGAAAATCTAATTTTAGTTTGTTTATTAAAATGTCATTGTTTGAGGATTAATAAATACTCTTTTCGTGATCATTTATCATTATATATCTGCGTTGTTTTAGTCAGTAATAATAAAAGATGGCGGCGCGTGCCAACATTGATGATAGTAAAAAATGATCGCCTGACACTTGATCAAATTATTTCTTAAGAAAATTCCCTGGAGATCTCTGATATATGAAATACCTGATCTCATAAAGTGAAAACATTAATTAATTCCGCAGGCATAAATAAATTCTCTAAAATCCTATGTAATAAGAATCCGTAAAACTATCTACAAACTAAACATCCAGTGAGGTTGTATATTCAAGTGGCTGTCTCCCGGAAGGGGCGTGCGGCGCGGCCGGCGGGCGGCGCGCGATTGCCCGCTATTTAACATGTATTGCAGGAAATTGGCGCGCGCCGCCATTGCGATCCGCTCGCTTGGTGCCGTTTGTGTTATAATTAGTCTCTACAAACTTGTGCTGGGACCTTGCAGTCATGTTACGTGGAATTCGCAAGTTTGAATTAAATATTTGTGGGATGACAAATTTACGAGTAAACTGTTCCCGTTTGATATTCTGCTTTGAAGCGTATTTGCTGTGATTTTGGTAGTTTCTTACCGCATTTCTTGAGTTATAAAGTGAGATCTAGCAGTAAATGAATATGAAGCTATCATCTGTGTATCTGTGTAGGGAAATTATTGATTTGAATCATTTCTTGTTACTGACCATATAGTTCTTTCTCATATAATAAGAGACTATAAATAACTGCCATGTAAGGTATACATTCCCATAAATTACCTAACACAGAAAGTTGCTTCAAAAATACGTCAAGATATACAAATTGTAGCGTCTCTATCAGACTATCTGAGCTGTCGACAAAAATGTTCGCCCCATGAAACATAAATTATATCCCTTTAGAAAGATCAAAGGTCAGCGAGCAAAGAAAAAGTTAGAGCGTTATACCTGGTTTTTCTTCAGTCTTAGTAACAGCGCTCTCAAGTTTCTCTTTAAATATATCTTTTTATACAACCTTGATAGATAGTTGAAAGTTGGTATAACGGTAAATATGTTCTCTTGCCCTAGGAAACGAAGATAAATAATTACGGGACCTCTTTTTATGGATGCCTCAATACCTTGATCAGACTTAAATATCTTGAAAATAACAAACGAAGTACAAAAAACATTCAAAAAGATTATAGATTTTGCCTCGGCATAATTTTCCCAGATAAAAGGGAAAAATCTTAAACCAAATACTAAAATATAATTTCGTAACTTCATATTACTCTATTAGCAAACTAATTTGTTGTAAGTACTGTACGTCAGCTCAACCCTTTTCACACTGCAATGTCAAGAGGAAATATAAAGCGAAGCCAGCGCTTTGTCACAAAATGTTCAAAGAGAAAATTTGACTGCAATATTGTTTGTAGATTCTTTGAGACTTAACATTGAAAATATCCCGAGATAGAAGAAAACTCTTGAATAAAGTGGAAATACTAGTCTAACATTTCCTTTACAAAATATTTCCTCCTGAAACTAAAATAAATATAGCAGAGGAAATTAAGACTATGATATGGACTGAAAATACTTATATAAATGTATGGACTCAAATTACTATTTCGTAGAAACCTTTTGACCCCACTAAAGCTACGGAATTCGACGAAAATACTGTATCTGTAGCAGAAAGTGGAAAAACGCTTTTGTGAATAGGATATTCTAGAAAGTCTTAATAAATGACTGTAAACGGTAGACTTGTTTGGGATTTGTTAGCCTACAATATTTTATTTATTTATATTTACAATTAATCTATAATTGTAGTTATAAATAATTAAGAGAACTCGAAATCGAACCAATCGCACGTTTTAATTAAAGGCGTAATTCAAAAGTGGTGTAATGCATCGGTTTTTGTATTTTCGGCGAGCGGGGTGGACGCCGTGAGCGGTAACAAGAGCGCCTGAAATGGGACACCTGCCAAGCTGAACCGCTCCGGTCTCCGTACAACTGCGGTTTTATTGTACCCTTAGCCCGATCATTTGGACGTATAGTATCGTAAATACGTCAGGGTTTAAATTGAAAGTACTGCATAACTATAAACGTGGAACACTTTTATTTTATACAGATTTAACAGATGGAGAGACTGATGGATATATCAGAATGTTTAATGATATATTTTCGATATCTGTTTTTTAATTATTGAAAGCGTTGATATTATGTGAATAGTGAATGGTTTTCGTAGTTTTATACTACATTTTACAGAATATTGCATACACATGTATGGCACTTAATGAAAGAGCTTTGCATTGATCGGCAAAAAATCTTCCCGTTTATTTTTCAAACAATATATCAATGAAACACCATATATGTATATACCAAGGTCTTTTTTTCAAAACTAACGTTCACCTATTCTTAATCTTAACCATTTTCTTCTTGTGTTTCCAGATGAGGTAGACGTGATTGGCTACACGTCGAACCAGAGCGATAGCGAGTCTCTGGTGTCGGGTCACAGCGGCGACAGCGGCGTGGGAGTGGGTGCGAGCGCGCGGCGGCGGGCGCGCACGCCGCTGTCGCGCGCCGCCGACACGCCCCGGACGAGGCGCCAGGCGCGCTCCCAGAAACACGTCTAGGTGGGTCATATACCACACAAAAAATATCACTTAATGCAATCAAAGCTGGCACTTAAAGAAAAGAATCTACTCTTCAAGATGGTTCAGTTATTGTGGCGAAAAACTGGGGTTCGGTCACCCGCAGCCGAAATAGATATTATAGCTTAACATCCAGGCACAGTTAATACCTGTGCTTTCATTAAATTCCACAGCATAATTTTTTTAAAGAAAAGAAGTTACTAACCTTCGAGTTGGTTAAACTTTTAGCGAAAATCTGGGAGTCTATCGGTCAAAGTAATTTTATTGTATTTTTCATCACAGATTGAGCATTTAATTATATGCATAGGATTGCCACTTTAAATTGTAATCGCCAATGTGTCTGTTGCAGGTGGAGGGTGCGCGGCGCGGGGCGAGCTGGGCCGACATCGGCTCGCGGCTAACGTTATCACTTCATAACGTAAACAAACGTAGGACATTTTGTTGATACATGTACTAAGGCGACTGTTGTTGATGTGACTGAACTTAACGCCGGCGACATCGCGACCGTTCCCCGCGACTGTGACTCGGCGACGACACCTACGCCCGCGCCGCACACACACCGACACACACACGGACACACATACATACACACAACACACACATACACACACACACATAACACTGTACACGTGAACACACTACACACCTCTGCGAACCATCACTAAGTACAAAATTGCCAAAAATTTATATTCAAAGTTTATTTTTCACATTTCAGACGAATTTGTATTGTTTTTTTTTTCTTATTCTTTCTATTTAATACCGAGCTTGGCTCGTTTGGATGAGTTGCAATATTGTGTAGTCTCGTGGCGCGATGTGTATTCCATACATTAACGATTTTACATCGACGTCACATATTCCACTGTGTTGAAAACACGCAATGTGTGCAAATCTTTATCTACCTACATAATGTCACTATAATTTTAATATATTATATTTTATATCATACATTTATTGTAATATGTATGCCTCGGGGGCCGATCATCGCGTTTTCCAAACACCTCGTACAAATGTATACCTACAGGGCCCCGTTCGCCCACATTTTCAAATTACCATGTTATTTTTGTATTTATTATTAAATTTTTCATAATCGAATATAAATTTTAAAGGTCTTAGAAAAAATCGTTTTTGAAAACATTAGGTACTTATTGTTATTGATTTCCACAAAACTTGCTATTATAGTGTATGTTGTATAGATATATCAATTTTATATTTTGTATATAATTATTTTTCTTGTAAAAATTAATCAAATAGAATTAGATCTGCGTAAGCGCCGATTTGGTAAAAACTTTTTATAATTGGGTCTAACACAAAACAAAAGGAGCCCACCAAAAATTATTTTGTTTTATTTTTAAGTCAAATAACTGTCTAACAAAGATTTCTATACAAATTCAGGTACTGACACGTTCGGCTATGAGAATTAGTTTTATAATCGCGTTGGTCGCCATTTTCTTTCATATTCAATAAAATCGTTTTTTTTATACACTGACAATGATTTCGCGAACCGAAGTATACAATTATTATTAATTTGAGTAAAACATGTCTTGTTGTAGCCTATGTGATTAGACGCGTTGTTTAGATTGCGCCGATGAGGTTATGTTACGCCATATTTCTCGTCCTTACGCTAGAAACAAATCTCATTCGCACGGTCTAAACGAACGCTGAGACCGTATTCTGATGACTTCGAACTATGCTACACTTGCTCTGTTGAAGTATAGATGGCGCTAGCTGTGCAGATAGCATCATTTCTGCTTCACAACGGAACCAAGACTGCTTGAAACATTCAGAATATGGCCTCAAATCATTCGGGTGAACACACGCTCGTGTTAATCACCCCATACGTTCACTCATATGTAATTTTTATTTTTTAATAAAATACGCAGTTGTTGTACACAACACGATATTATGTTCTGTTATTTTAGACTTTATTTCTCAGTGGCATACAGTCCAAAATCGCATGACAACCAACTGCTCGTAATACATCACCCACTAACCATCGTATTGTTAAGTATTAATATTGAATTATAATTAATGATCTCACTTTTGTCACACACGATCGGCTAAGTAAATGTGTCATACACCAACTGCTAACGATACATTTTGAGAAATATACTTTACAATGGGTCAAGATCTTCCCATGCAATATATACTAAAATAATACTTCCATATTTTATATACCTAATCTCTTTTATCACTTGACTTGCATAACATGCTCCGAGTTAAACAAATATTGATTGCACACTTTGCCTTACCACTATTGCCATCTTTATCACACAAGCGCCAACCTGCGATTGCGAGAGAGAGATGGGAATAATATTGAGTATAAGTGTGCAATGAAAATTGTGTTTAAGTCGGTATTTCTTTTTATTTAGTTGACTTCGCGCCTCCCCGCGGCATATGACGTCACTCGTCGGGCGTGATGACACAGTTATTTGGTAGCGATTCTAATTTATGTGGACATTCATGTACCAAAAAAGTAATATATTATACACGACTAAACCTGGACAATACATTGTGTTACAAAATTTTCACGAGATGACATCTAATGAGTACACATATATTTTTGTTATGACTATATCTTGTAATAAATTGTTGATTCATTTCTGAAATGAACGACTGAACTTTCATTGTATTATATTAATTTCAGTAAATATCTATCGGCATTCGGTGGGGCTTTGTTCGAGTCAATCTCATAACTTCCTCTTTGCCCGACTGAATGAGTTACGTCTAAATATAATTTGCATAAAATATTATTGTAAATTGTTTTAGGTATGGATGTTTATAATAAGGATAGTTGTAAACGTATTATCATTTGTAAGTATAATGTTTGTTTTAATGACAGTTTGATCTCTTACGGTAATGTACGCGACGAGGGCGCGGGGCGTGACGTCACGCCCGGCCCGCGCATGCGCGCTCGCTCGCCCTCTCATATGTTTTACATCACATTTGTTGACACGTTTACTGTTATAAGGACTTCCTCGACTTCTCGACTGACTGACTGTTGTATTGAACGATTCCATCCATCCGTTAGTTCAAATATTCAACTTTATTGTTAATGTTACAATTGTTTGGTCGCGCGGCGAGCGAGCGCCGCCGGGCCCGATGTTAACTCAGTCTGGGCGCTCAGACTAACGCCTCTGTCAGAATATTTAGATCCACAACAAATTATTTATCTTTCGGTTATTATTTATGTATCACAAAAATATTTAATTTATTGTTAGAACAGTGCTTTGTCGTTTTGAATCGTACCAGTGTTTCGCTTCGACCACGTGGCGCGGACACGAGTGTAGTGTGGAACTGTTGCATACTTGGGTGCAAGCGGCGACGGGACGCTTTAAGAGTACAAATTCTGTATAAGCCCCCTTGTGTGTTAATTATAAATATTAATTTTAAACCACGAAACAGGGAGAAGGTATCGTCAGAATACGAATGTAGTTAGCGCGGGTGACGTCACGGCGTCAGTGGCCAGCGGAGCAGAGCGCTCTGCCTTCGATGTTGTCTCTTCAATATTACGTTAGGTCCGGGCCGGGCCGGACGCGCACTGTACGCGCGCACTCTTATTAGATAAGAAATGTCTTATTAGAAATGAATTGCAATAAATCTCGTCGAAGCCGCCCGCCGGCTCGCCTCCGCGACCCTTTACCCAACTTAGTCGCTGTAAAATTAGTCCGGCGTTGTAAAAAAATATCAGTGCATTTGTAAATATTGGAGCCAAAATTTTTATACAAATTATTTCATAAATATATTCTTGGACCAAGTTGTGCGCTGAGGCGAGTCGCGGCCGGCTGCTGCCGCGCTCCTCGCTCCCGACACCCACACGGGGGCTGCTATTAGTAGAAACCTGACCAGGGTGCCACTACAAAATATACCTGTCCCAACAAGCCACGAGATCTGATAAAATAATATAGGTAGGTAACATGCAACATATTTATAAAATACTCAACAGAACTATGATCAATTCCTCGTATAACGTTCAGATCACATGGTTTGTTGGGGTTATTTTGCTGTTGCATTTCCATGGGCCAAAGCTCACAGCATGGTTTCTGCTACTAATAACGGCCCCCACGGCCGGTATAGGGTCTTATGGTCTCTGTCGGGAGCGTCGATTTTCCCGAAGCTATGTGTTGTCGCGAGCAGCCATATTGTCTGATCGTAGAGGCAAACATTAGGTACTATGTGACTATGCTGATGAGACTTGGCAGCATTATTCAATGTAATTGACGAAACGTGGCACATATAATTTACTTTATGTAAAAAGTTATAGAAATAATTAATTTAATAAAAATTATAAATAAATGGTATTTTGTTTTATTCTCGTCTGGTTTTCTGGAGTTACCGATGTCTATTACACAATAAATTATGAAAATTGACCTTATTGCCCTTGTCATAAAGGCACAATTACAACAAAGAAATATGGATCACACAGCTTTTGAGTCATAATATCAAAGTTTGCTTGAACAAAATTCCTTTTCCTTCCTTTCTGTCATTACAAGGGTAAATCAAACAAAACCATGTATTAGAATCAAATATTCCTTTATTAATCTATCGACAATCTGGATATATCGACCAGCGAATGACCAGAATAATTACATTAATATACAAAACATAAACACACAAATATAAACATTGGCCTACTCTTTGGTTTAGGTATTAATACCTATAAAGTGATAAAACACAGCGATTGGGAATTTTCATTGAAGAATCGAATTGAAAAAAAAAACTTTTCCATGTACAGCGTTTATATAGGATATTGGAAGCATTGATGCGGAGTATAATAATATTCCACAACTTTCACACAACGCCATCTAGTCGCAAACAAAGCAGAGCTTGTACTATGAGTACTAGACAACTGATAAACATACTGATATATTTCTAAATATATACATAATATAGATAAATTACGCCCAGCATACGAAGAAACAATAAGATATCTGTGGTGTAAAGAGGTTTTGAATCGGAGAAATATTCACCATGTTCTGCACTACACTTATGCCACCTCATTGGTATATATTTCTCTGTTCCTATGGCCCGTAGCATAGGTTAGGGTAGTAGCCTCTGTATTTCTACCTTGAAAATTAACTAGTCATAATTTCCATTGTAATATTTCAAGGTAAGTAAAAATAACTGTAGAATAAAATTCCAGGAAGACCATTCTGTATTGTAATTTAACCCTTATTGCTTTCAACATAAAATTCACAATCGCTGATATATACAATATATTTACATGTGAAGCTCAAAATACATATATTATATTATCTTATAACATAACTACAGAGAAGCAGTGATCAGTTTAACAGCTTATTAACAAATTAAAAGGGATTTATCAAAACACAACGTCATATTAAAAAAAACAGTTAAAATTATAAAAACTGTCAATTTTCTTAATCGCATAGTTACTTGGTCAAAAACAATCAAAATATAAATTTACAAAATAATATGGAATGTTAACAAATAAAACCTTAGTAAACATACAACCATCAGAATGTATAAATTCATAACAAATGTTGATAATAACCTCATATGCTGAAGTTGGTTAAAATTATTTAGGAAGGAACATCAAATGTGATATCGCTAGTTGACTAAAAGTTTGTATAATTTTCTAATTGGAATCACAATTTAAAAGTGTTACAAATATCACACATTAAATGATTATAAGAAAGAATAATATCAGCAATCAATTCAACTGTTAAATTAAAATACATTACAATACAATCCATTGTCTTATATAACATTTAAAATCGTTTAAAAACTACATAGTAATACGCAATACATAACAAGGAAAATATTTACTAAGAAAAACCTGTATGACCTTAATATCAACGAATTGCAACTAATATCTATTTCCATCTCTATTTATTTACAAGAATATGACAAAGACAGGCTTCTTGACAAGTGACATTATAGGAAAATCGTTAAAACAGGGTCCCACAACACGTGACTCGGGGGCTCTGCCGAAAGTCTACCGTGATTTTTCGAAAATGTTTGTCATTTGCTAGAATCGATCCCGCGGCAAGTCGGCCACAGTGGGTTTGGTGTTATATTGAATCGGCTATCCGTGCAGTAAATATTCTTTTAAACTGTTCACTTGTATGTCACTTGTCTTAAGGCTTGTATGTCTATGGATTTAATTCATTACACCTTACTTAGGGCTGATTTTTCAATCGCCAGATAACTTTTATTTGACGAATATGTTTGACGTTTTGACAGCTTTCCTATAGAAAATATGTCAAACGGCCATATTTACTCCTCAAATAAAAGTTATCTGACGATTGAAAAATCGGGCCTTCGTCAAATAAGAACTATTTATGGACCATTTTTATAAGAAAATATTTAGCCAATCCTTAGGAACTAAAAGTGGCAGTTGATTAAATATCTAACATGGTAATTGAAGAAAAAACCGAATTTGTCAGATAAAAAGATTTCTAAAAAAAATACTGGTTACGAAATATTTTTATCCATAAAAACATACGACGACGAAACGCATCAAAACTGGTGAAACGTCACTTTTGGGTTAAAGTGACGTCACAAAAGATTTCAAATAACTGTATGATAGAAAAAGATATCCAATATATTGTCAAATACCCAATTTCAGTGTTCATACAATATTTTTTAATAAATTTAAAATACAGCCTTAAACATAAAAAGAAACACTTTTCAAACAAGAATAGTAAACTCCAATAAAACTTAACCTTTAAATAAAATCAATTGATCAATGCGTTTTTGTTCACTCTACCACACAGGCAACGAAAATACAATATGTTATGATCTAAAGCCTCCGAATGCCTACAGCAGTAAAAACTTATAGACGCTATCACATTGACAGGGTTCTGTCATGTAAAAAGAACTTTAAAATCATTTATTAACAAACATTCCTTAACACATCTTAAGCTCGATTTTGTGAGCACCAAAAAAAAAACAGTTCATAGTATTTTATAATAAAAAAAACAACTTAAATAAATTTAACAAGAGTTTGGTTACAGAAAACTGACGGGTAACAAGTGTATATTGCATGGTATGTGTACTTATAAGATATAGAAAAAACTATAAATTTCTGTTTATACTAATTTTTGGTCAAACAGACGACACGACCCAATCTTTTGAATTAAAAATAGCTTCAAAAAGCAAATAATATAAATAAAACATTTGTCATAATTTGGATTGTCTTGTCTTTAATAAACTATTTTAAGTCATCTTACAATATTATGTAGTATTAATTAAAAATAATATCAACAGTTCAAATTTATAAAGAATTTTGAATAATAAATTATTTATACCTGAAGTCCGGAATGTCTAAAGTCTTTGGTTTAATAACAATTTAAAGATAAAATCCCTGAATATTAAAATATTCAAAGTCAGGTGGACCTAACGGTAACAACGAAAAACAAGACTAGAATTTAAGACCAGTAGATTTTCAGGGCTGCATTGAAAAATCTTTGTATTTACAAATTCTGTATAAGCCCCCTTGTGTGTTAATTATAAATATTAATTTTAAACCACGAAACAGGGAGAAGGTATCGTCAGAATACGAATGTAGTTAGCGCGGGTGACGTCACGGCGTCAGTGGCCAGCGGAGCAGAGCGCTCTGCCTTCGATGTTGTCTCTTCAATATTACATTAGGTCCGGGCCGGGCCGGACGCGCACTGTACGCGCGCACTCTTATTAGATAAGAAATGTCTTATTAGAAATGAATTGCAATAAATCTCGTCGAAGCCGCCCGCCGGCTCGCCTCCGCGACCCTTTACCCAACTTAGTCGCTGTAAAATTAGTCCGGCGTTGTAAAAAAATATCAGTGCATTTGTAAATATTGGAGCCAAAATTTTTATACAAATTATTTCATAAATATATTCTTGGACCAAGTTGTGCGCTGAGGCGAGTCGCGGCCGGCTGCTGCCGCGCTCCTCGCTCCCGACACCCTCACGGGGGCTGCTATTAGTAGAAACCTGACCAGGATGCCACTACAAAATATATCTGACCCAACAAGCCATGAGATCTGATAAAATAATATAGGTAGGTAACATGCAACATATTTATAAAATACTCAACAGAACTATGATCAATTCCTCGTATAACGTTCAGATCACATGGTTTGTTGGGGTTATTTTGCTGTTGCATTTCCATGGGCCAAAGCTCAATGCATGGTTTCTGCTACTAATAACGGCCCCCACGGCCGGTATAGGGTCTTATGGTCTCTGTCGGGAGCGTCGATTTTCCCGAAGCTATGTGTTGTCGCGAGCAGCCATATTGTCTGATCGTAGAGGCAAACATTAGGTACTATGTGACTATGCTGATGAGACTTGGCAGCATTATTCAATGTAATTGACGAAACGTGGCACATATAATTTACTTTATGTAAAAAGTTATAGAAATAATTAATTTAATAAAAATTATAAATAAATGGTATTTTGTTTTATTCTCGTCTGGTTTTCTGGAGTTACCGATGTCTATTACACAATAAATTATGAAAATTGACCTTATTGCCCTTGTCATAAAGGCACAATTACAACAAAGAAATCTGGATCACACAGCATTTGAGTCATAATATCAAAGTTTGCTTGAACAAAATTCCTTTTCCTTCCTTTCTGTCATTACAAGGGTAAATCAAACAAAACCATGTATTAGAATCAAATATTCCTTTATTAATCTATCGACAATCTGGATATATCGACCAGCGAATGACCAGAATAATTACATTAATATACAAAACATAAACACACAAATATAAACATTGGCCTACTCTTTGGTTTAGGTATTAATACCTATAAAGTGATAAAACACAGCGATTGGGAATTTTCATTGAAGAATCGAATTTAAAAAAAAAACTTTTCCATGAACAGCGTTTATATAGGATATTGGAAGCATTGATGCGGAGTATAATAATATTCCACAACTTTCACACAACGCCATCTAGTCGCAAACTAAGCAGAGCTTGTATTATGAGTACTAGACAACTGATATATTTCTAAATATATACATAATATAGATAAATTACACCCAGCATACGAAGAAACAATAAGATATCTGTGGTGTAAAGAGGTTTTGAATCGGAGAAATATTCACCATCTTCTGCACTACACTTATGCCACCTCATTGGTATATATTTCTCTGTTTCTATGGCCCGTAGCATAGGTAAGGGTCGTAGCCAGGGACCGGACAACCCCACTTTAGAGTTAAGCCGTTTGACAGGGTAACCCGTACACGGGGTAACTCATATCGCAGTGTTACCTTTTGTTCGAGTTACATCCTCGAAACCCAGCGAAATGGTTAACACCTTCATTAGGGTAACCACGTGAAGGGGTTAACCCCTTCAATAACTTAACCCTTTGAAGTGGTTACCTTCACGAAAGGCTTTTATTCGTGTTACCCTGAATTACCCACTAAACTTGAGCTGCATACTTGCACCCTAGCGGCCCCTCATTGCTTTACTAAGACTACAGCTGATTTTCTTCTATCGCCGACGCGTCGCGCCGCGACTCGCGCCTCTTGGACAAACTACCTACGCGCGAAACTTCATATAGGTAACTAGCTGTTGCCCGCGACTTCGTCCGCGTGGTTAGAAGATATAAGTTAGGAATTTTTGAACGAAAGCCCTCGAAGATTGATATTTTTCCCGTATTTGCCGCATTTTCCATTAAATCTTCGCTCCTATTAGTTGCAGCGTAATTTTATATACCTAGCCTAAAACCTCAAATCAAATTTTTTAGATGAAATTATTTATAATAATTTAAAAAAAAATCAAGTTTTTTTTCATTTTTTGCATTTTCTGAGAAGATTTGACGGGTGAATTTTCGATTGAAAATTAGAGTGTTTTTTATATTAATTCAAAATAAGGTGAAAAAATAAATATTTTTAATCAAATAAATTACAGCGTATTTGGGACACAAAAAAGTAAGCTTTCACCAAATTTCGTTACAAAAATAAATTTTTGAAAAAGATTAAAATAAAAAACCACAATCTTGATTTTTGGATCTTTCACATAAATTTTGAGGTTATGTGAAAAAAATGTAAACACAAAAGTTTTAGATCCTTTTATTTCCTACAACTTTGCCATTTGACTTTTTTTGATACGAATTTTACTTTTGCCGGAAATCGAGAAAAACCGTTTTTTACTCTTCAAACGTCACTCCCACCCCCTTCCGGACCTCAGATCGCCCGTAAATTATTTTTCCTTTCATTTTTATAATATTCCCCTACTTTTCTAATGGGTTTCATCCTACTATTTTTTTTTTGGTTTTAAAAATTATCGACCCTGGTGTACAAGTATAGACACGAAAAATATATATCACAACGTTTGAAATGTGCGACAAGCAAAATTAAACTGTAAGGTCATATCCACAATGATTTTTATTCCATGTTTACAAGTCGCTCGGTAAATGCAACAATGGCGCCGCTGGGCGGTAAGATGTCACGTGCGCTCGTGGTTATACTATTTTCAAACTAATGTCTATGATAAAGAGTGCATATTACATTGTCTTAGGTTGGAGTGGGTTACCCTGTTACAGTGTTACAGGGTAGTGAAAGGGTAACCTGTTCGGAACAGGGTTCCAGTAATCCGTTCGAAGGTGTAACATATGTCATAGGGTTTTTTCTTGAAGCGCTTAAAAAAACCCCTTCAAAAACCCTTTCAATGAGTATCCGGCCGGTCCCTGGTCGTAGCCTCTATATTTCTACCTTGAGAATTAACTAGTCATAATTTCCATTGTAATATTTCAAGGTAAGTAAAAATAACTGTAGAATAAAATACCAGGAAGACCATTCTGTATTGTAATTTAACCCTTATTGCTTTCAACATAAAATTCACAATCGCTGATATATACAATATATTTACATGTGAAGCTCAAAATACATATATTATATTATCTTATAACATAACTACAGAGAAGCAGTGATCAGTTTAACAGTTTATTAACAAATTAAAAGGGATTTATCAAAACACAACGTCATATTAAAAAAAAACAGTTAAAATTATAAAAACTGTCAATTTTGTTGATCGCATTGTTACTTCGTCAAAAACAATCAAAATATAAATTTACAAAATAATATGGAATGTTAAGAAATAAAACCTTAGTAAACATACAACCATCAGAATGTATAAATTCATAACAAATGTTGATAATAACCTCATATGCTGAAGTTGGTTAAAATTATTTAGGAAGGAACATCAAATGTGATATCGCTAGTTGACTAAAAGTTTGTATAATTTTCTAATTGGAATCACAATTTAAAAGTGTTACAAATATCACACATTAAATGATTATAAGAAAGGATAATATCAGCAATCAATTCAACTGTTAAATTAAAATACATTACAATACAATACATTGTCTTATATTCTACAACAGAGGAAACAGTTTCCTGAAATAGTTCAAGGGCTAACAAGGCAATATAAGTCTACTTTACCCGACAAGTTTAGGTTTTAAACAACAAGTGCCATAAAATTAAAAAAGACAATATGTTTTAGCAACAAAAACATAAACCGTCATCGAATAAAAAGCTACTGAGCCTAACCTGTCGTATTAATATTATTAATAATTATTATAATGTTTGGAGGTAACAAACATAATAAAATGGATTAATTAAGAACCTTTATAATAACTATCGTGAGACTGATTCATTATTCGCGTTTCGACTCGCGATCCCACTGCGTCTGCTCATGATTAAGGACTCCGGTTGGGTCCGAAACTAGTCGGGCTACCCCGATAAATACGCGTGAGTAAACCGTTACATCATTTAATAATTAAGAACCTCTTCCTTTCGATTTCGGTTGGAAAGATAGTAGACAAAACTTATAGGTCTAAAGTTCGTGAAGTCACCGGGCAACATAGCCTTACAATGCCTCGTCTACGGCCCTTAACATTTAAAATCGTTTAAAAACTACATAGTAATACGCAATACATAACAAGGAAAATATTTACTAAGAAAAACCTGTATGACCTTAATATCAACGAATTGCAACTAATATCTATTTCCATCTCTATTTATTTACAAGAATATGACAAAGACAGCCTACTTGACAAGTGACATTATAGGAAAATCGTTAAAACAGGGTCCCACAACACGTGACTCGGACTGCCAAGGGTCTACCGTGATTTTTTGAAAATGCTTGTCATTTGCTAGAACCAAACCCGCGGCAAGTCGGCCACAGTGGGTTTGGTGTTATATTGACTCGGCTATCCGTGCAGTCAAATATTCTTTTGAACTGTTCATTGTAGGTATGTCACTTGTCTCAAGGCTTATATGTCTATGGATTTAATTCATAATACCTTACTTAGAGCCGATTTTTCAATCGCCAGATAACTTTTATTCGACGAATATGTTTGACGTTTTGATAGCTTTCGTATAGAAAATATGTCAAACGGCCATATTTATTCCTCAAATAAAAGTTATCTGACGATTGAAAAATCGGGCCTTAGTCAAATAAGAACTATTTATGGACCATTTTTATAAGAAAATATTTAGCCAATCCTTAGGAACTAAAAGTGGCAGTTGATTAAATATCTAACATGGTAATTGAAGAAAAACCCGAATTTGTCAGATAAAAAGATTTCTGAAAAAAATACTGTGTACGAAATATTTTTATCCATAAAAACATACGACGACGAAACGCCTAAAAACTGGTGAAACGTCACTTTTCGGATAAAGTGACGTCACACAAGCTTTCAAATGACCGTATGATAGAAAAAGATATCCAATATTTTGTGACGGACTAATCATATATTTGTCAAATACCCAATTTCAGTGTTCATACAATATTTTTAATAAAATAAAATATCGCCTTAAACATGAAAATAAACACTTTTCAAACAAGAATAGTAAACTCCAATAAAACTTAACCTTTAAATAAAATCAATTGATCAATGCGTTTTTGTTCACTCTACCGTACCACATAGGCACAATGAAAATACAATATGTTATGATCTAAAGCCTCCGAATGCCTACAGCATTAAAAACTTATAGACGCTATCACATTGACAGGGTTCTGTCATGTAAAAAGAACTTTAAAATCATTTATTAACAAACATTCCTTAACACATCTTAAGCTCGATTTTGTGAGCACCAAAAAAAACAGTTCATAGTATTTTATAATAAAAAAACAACTAAAATAAAATCAACAAGAGTTTGGTTACAGTAAACTGACGGGCAACAAGTGTATATTGCATGGTATGTGTACTTATAAGATATAGAAAAAAAACTATTTCTTTTTATACTAATTTTTGGTCAAACAGACGACACGACCCACTCTTTTGAATTAAAAAATAGCTTCAAATAGCAAATAATATAAATAAAATATTTGTCATAATTTGGATTGTCTTGTCTTTTATAAACTATTTTAAGTCATCTTACAATATTATGTAGTATTAATTAAAAATAATATCAACAGTTCAAATATATAAAGAATTTTGAATTATAAATTATTTAAACCTGAAATCCGGAATGTCTAAAGTCTTTGGTTTAATAACAATTTAAAGATAAAATCCCTGAATATTAAAATATTCAAAGTCAGGTGGACCTAACTGTAACAACGAAAAACAAGACTAGAATTTAAGACCAGTAGATTTTCAGGGCTGCATTGAAAAATCAGTTTTTCCCATAATGTCACTCAATTATATACTTTATTTCGAACTGGTAAGTTCGAAAATCCCTTATTTATAACCTTCCTTGCATTGGCTTATCAAATAAAATATTTATAATTTTATATTTGCTAATAAAAATCATAATTATATTAACCTTTACCACGAAAGCAGTAATTAAATCAAACTAAGATAATTCAATCAACACCATTAACAAATATTTTTCTAATAAACATTTAAAATAATTATTAATCTTAGATTCACTAAAACAATAATAACGAAGTTATTAGCTTGAAAATATACAATCATGTTTCATAATTGGTAAGCGTCTCCACCAATTCAATACCATGATGTTCTTATCCACATAATTCTTAGGTAATTTGACTTCGGGAAATAGCCTTTTAAGTACTCTCAAAAATACTACTGCGATAGATGCCGCTACTGTTGTGTTTGCAGAATTTGATTACTCATTGCATTTTACTCACTTTTTATCATCTATACTAATATATAAAGCTGAAGAGTTTGTTTGTTTGTTTGTTTGAACACGCTAATCTCAGGAACTACTGGTTCAAATTGAAAAAATCTTTTTGTGTTGAATAGATCATTCATCGAGGAAGGTTTTAGGCTATAAACCATCACGCTGCGACTAATAGGAGCGAAGACACAATGGAAAATGTGGAAAAAACAGGGCAGATATAAACTTATATCTTCTAACCACGCGGACGAAGTCGCGGGCAACAGCTAGTATACTATATGATGCTGACTGTACTATTAATTGGACTAAAAATAATGGTGGGATATATTTGAACTATTATAATAATTCGGTAACTCAACATCTAGCCTACGTAGGGTTTATTTTTAAATACTAAAACATGCAATATATACAATTTTATAACAAAATATTTAATGGAAAAAATAAGTACTTATCATAAATAAATTTTAACATTAATAAACCATATTTTTTTCTCATTTCATCTACATCAGCAATTAGGACTAATCTATAATTTACCTAATAAAGCTTATTTAATTTTAGGGTACCTTCCCACACACTCCTTTTACTAGCAACACAGGACCTCAGTGCTGCCTATGTTGTCAGTAAACTGACGTCCGTGTGCAAAAGGCCTTAGACGTAATTAAACTATAAACTTCACATAGAAAAATATTTAAGAGTGGAATATCAACAGATGCTATCTCTGTCACTCAACTAACGTAAGCAGTGTATTCGATAGAGACAGACATACGTTTCTTAACTATTATTTAAATATTTTTTTATGTAGAAGACATATCTAATTCCTACATTGGTTAGGACTGAGAATTATGACTACAGTGAGCATTTTATAGGAATTTGTAAGTCCGAGTACCTTAGGCGGCTAGATCGGCTATAATAAGTCACTTGGCAATGTATCGCGGAGAAACGATAATAAACCACAAAAATATAATACTAAAATGTTATTCTAAAAAAATCTGATTTGCTCTAGTAATTGGATAGAGTCTAGTCTAGAATGAACGTTACAGGGTTGCCAGCAAACCCTTTAAAAATTTAAGAAGTCCAGCCTGAAATAATGGCACCACAGATTAT
This sequence comes from Trichoplusia ni, assembly GCF_003590095.1. Classification (NCBI taxonomy): domain Eukaryota; kingdom Metazoa; phylum Arthropoda; class Insecta; order Lepidoptera; family Noctuidae; genus Trichoplusia; species Trichoplusia ni. The sequence continues at coordinate 41,678 of NC_039490.1, read as the reverse complement.
GCATTGTTTCACTCATTTTAGTTTTAAATTAAATTCACTTATGTTATAGATTTTTTTTTACCTACATACCTGGAGAATTCTTCCCAGTTGAATGTTTTTTCGTGGAAACATTTCAACTAGTTGGTTGAGATAAAGCCGTGTTTAGCACTAGCCTATGTACACTACAAGTGCAAGTTAAAGATGGATACTCAATAGACGTTCTAGCATAGGGCGCGCAAATACGAATCTTCATAACCCCGAAGCTTTCAAATATATGCAAGGAGTTTGGGGAGTATGAAAACAAACATTAGGTTTGTTAAAATCCTTTAAACCATTTAAAATTTTTGTTAGTTATATTTGTATTTATTTCTCTACTCAGTTCGAACTCCGGCGTTGGGGGGGGGGGGCGTGATGGGGCGATGGCCCAGGGCGACAAATCCTGGGGGGCGCCAAGGTCTGAAGTTGGAGGCTCTTGCCTCTTCTGGTGCAAACCCTCAGAACTGTGCTCTACGCTCTGTGCATATGCATATTTTTTAATGAGACTTTTGCTTCCCTCAAGTGGGCGCCACAATATTTTCGCCCGGGGTGTCAGCGGCCCTTACGCTGGCACTGTCTCTACTCCTATCTCCTTTTAATTTTGCTATACATGTTTTATGTTATGTTACTGTAAAGAGCGGGGCCTCGTAGCACAGGTCATAACTTACTTTTACATACAACTATTTTGCATATACATATGTCAAAATAAATGTCTAGATCCCATATGATGGTCATCCTAAAATGATGTCCAATTTTTTTTTTCTTAAACTTCTTTCAAACTCGTTAAACAATGTAACGACGCAAACCTTCAATACAGTCGGAAACCAAAAACTACATCTGAATTAAGTCTTAAAGGGCTCATTCGATTTTCTACGACCCATGCTAGAATCTTGTGGGTCTAAGAACGTGCTAAACATTGCTTTTTCTAGTTTAATTTAAGTGTCTTTGCTAAATAATTAAAGTGCTTATTTATTTTTCTGACATAACAATGCCTCTTTTAACATTTTTTCTTAACTATAAAATTAATACTTTCCAATTTAATACAATTTGCAACATATCGTTGCTACAATTAAATAACATTTACTTTTCGTATTAAACTCGAAGTTTTTGTAAATTTCGATATTTTTATAAAGACCACTTTTACAAGACTTTTTTAGAATAGTATAATTTAAATAAAGGTAAATAAATGTCTAACGAGTTGACATTACATTCATAACATAAAATCGTCACAATGTCGCCTTTTTTTTTTGTTTTCTTAAAGTTGCAAAAAAAATCTGTATCTACCCACGACACCGGTAGCAAATCAATTATTCCGCCATAGAATGTTCTATTTTTCCAACAGTACATAACCGAAAACATCCGTAAAACCGTTACTTTTCAAATCAATTCCGTACATTTCCGCGACACTAATAACTTCATCCTTACCTTCTAACATTACAAGGTTTTCATACATTTCATATCTTTATAATATCATTCTTCAAATACGTTAAATACATAATTGAATTTCGAACGCGACCTTCCCAGCTCAGGGTCAAGGTCGAAAAATATGACAATTTGAATTACACCATTTTTGTTCAATGTTTTTCTTAATTGAATTTCGAACGCGACCTTCCGAATTCAGGGTCAAGGTCGAAAAATATGACAATTTGAATTCCAGCACTTTTTTTATTGCGTTTGTTAGTATGTTTTACTTATCGTATTCCTGTACGAGCTGCACGCTGTCCTCGCCGCGCCGCTGTGAGTGCGGCCTCCGCAGCGGCCGCGGGTGCTGGAGGAGGGAGAACCTCTCGCTTTGGTTGCCTCCTTGCTTTTTGCTGAGCGCGTTCCGTAGGTGGCTTTCACCTGTAATTTAAAATGGTCACTTTTTTGTTGTTTGATCTTCAGTGACGTCAAGTTTCTGTAAGAGTTTTTTTTATGTAAGGTGAATTGTATGTTAAAGAACTGGTTTACAGGATTATCCATAGGCCAAAACAGGTTTAGGCTAAATTAAACTTGAATATTCAAATAGAAGTTTATTAAAAAAAACCCTGATTCAGTGAAGCAACTTTTACAAATAAGTTATTTTTCGAAAACTATTAACGCAGGAATATCATATTTTAAAATTTATTTATTTTGAATTCAGTGTATAATTATTTTATAAGAAAGGACTAAGAAGGCTTAGTTTGTTTCCAGATTAGTTTTAGATTAGCCCAGCTAATGGACACATCGAGTCTTGAGAGTTCAAAAGGGATTGTTCCTGTCTTACTGGAGTTGCAATGCAGGTAATGTGTGGTGGTCTAGCACCACTTACCTGGCAGTGACAGCGGCCGGCCACAGAGCGTGAGGTCATGCGAGCGGGGCGAGGCGGAGCGCGAGGAGCGCGGGCGGCTGGCGGCCGCCGGGTTGTTGTTGCGCGAGTCGCCGCTGCGGGCCCCGCGGCGGGGGGAGCGCCCGCCTAGCAACTCCTGCGGGGGGTAGGGGTTATAGACTACAATGGTGACTTAGGTATTTTATGTCACGATCAAGGTCGATGATTTATAAGAATGAAAAAAAAACAGCTATAAAAGTCCCAATAGTACAGTCCCGGGGGACTTGGGACTTTTATAGCTGGTTATTTTTATAAGGAGTCGAAACTGAAAGTTGTGGATACATTTCGGACAATATTGATTAATTCGACTAATATTTAGTGCTTGCTACTTAAATATTAAAAAATATATCGGCTATTAAAACACAAATTATATAGGTGTATGCAACAGTGCACCTAATTTTCAACTCATATTTTACTGTAATCACAAAAAGAAATTCATGAAAACTAAAGTGCAAACATTGAGAGAACAAAAAAATCACATTTTCCTTCTATCATTGAATACGCAGAAAGCGCTGCGAAGCGGATAATATTATATTATTTTCTTAATTTTTCCGCCATAAGACGAGACACGATACAATGGACAAATTTGAATTCCTGGTCATTGAACTCAATAGCTTAGTTGCTGAAGTGCATTTATCGTAACATTAACATTCAAATCTGAGAATCAAATTTTCCATTATATTTCAACACAGTTACTTACACAATGATAATCAACCTTTTACACTCAAAACCAACACAACTACATAAACTTAAGTAACATATATAAAGGACAGCACTTATATATTATGTTAGTAACCTTTTCCTGTGAATGTACCGAGTAGGCACTGTACGACACCGGGCTCTCCGCCGTGAAGTCGAACGCGCTGGACGCGCGGTACGACAGAGTGTCTGAAGGCGGGAAAACGCAGACATGTTATAATTTGAGGTTAGTTTGGAGCCAGGGATATGTAATATATAATGTAAGCTAGAAATGTAAGTTAATATGTATTTTGTTTAGATAGTAACCTTGTACCCGGGGCACATTTAATATTCCACAACGCCATCTAGTGTCAAACAAAGTTAAGCTTCTATTATGAGTACTGCACAACTGATAAACATACTTATATATTTCTAAATATACTATATTTCTTTTGATAAATTACACAATCCAGACACAGATCAAATGATCGTGCTCGACACAAAAACGTTTGTCCTGGGTGGGAATCGAACCCACGACCTCCGGTATAGCAGTTCGAGTATAAAATTGCAGTATTTATTACGTTGCCTAATAGATACATAGATATATTATGTACAAATATACAACATGTATATAAACTGACTTAGACAATTTAGTACCTTTTATGTGAGAAGGTAAAAAACGTTCGCCAAGTATATTGCTATCTATTTCAGCTAATCAAGTTTAATAATTTTAATAATTATATGACAGGGCTATATTTTTGTGTTCAACCCTGTTTGATTACATCGGGGGTCTCAAAAGCAAAGTTTGCATACACAGAATTGGTATTAAAAATATAACTGCGACCTGGAATGCTGCATTTTTTAAAGATATATTAAGATATGAAGTATTTTCGTAGCGCAAAATACATTATGTATTTTCTTCAAGTTCCATCAAGTAACTGAATAATCAGAACAATAACTCCTATCAGGATTAAATACCTAATTAACATGAAGTGATTAGTAAAGTTAAACACACTTGTCTGTCTTCAACATTACCTTAAATGTAATTAGGATCTAATCTGTTTAATTGTAGGTCTTCACTGAACAAATACCTACCAAGCTTTGTTCACGTGTGCAAAAAGATTACAATTTCATGTAGAAAAATTATTTTATGACTGCGATGTTCAAGACATTTGTTCAAATAAGGCTCTAGAAAGTCTGACCGTATTTCAACTGCAATCCAACCGCAAATTCCATATCAAGTGCAGTGGGCATACAACCGGCCTGCACGTTTGGTTGGCAGTTCGCAAACGTCTGAAGCTATATGCTACTATGTAACACTTTTTGATCGATAAAAATGCCATCCATTATGGAACTAAGTTCTTATTCGTTCGTCTATTGTATTCCACTTTCTTTAACTCCCAACTTTAATCCCAAGCAACGTAATATTTTTCATGAACATGACGAACTTAATAATATATTTGACATTACCCCATTCATTAATTTCGATAAGCTCCAAGGTACCTTGACTAAAGTTCACTGTACTTTCAACTGAATTGTAACACCTCAAAGTACATTTTCCAAAAACTTTAACTCTTTAACATCCAGACGATGCAATCTAGACATATTAAGTCCACGTGATAAACCCACGCCAACATTCGTGTGAATGTGATTATCGCTAATCAGTCGTTGACCTCACGCCCTACATCACTAAGATACGAATCTGATTACTTTATATTATAAAAAATTGTCTCTAAAGATAACATACTTTGAATCCAGTTCAATCTAAATACTGAAAAGAAAATTACGGGAAACTGATCGATTTTGTATATTTTTTTTTTTTTGAAAAGTACAACTTGATATAAAAAGGGAGTTAAGATGCAATATAAAATAAATAATATGAATTCGATATCTTTGAAGTCGGCAATTTTTGCCGTTTCTGACCTCATAGCACAATAACTATTTTTTTATTTGTATATATTAGACAAATATGAGTGACATGTGTAGAAAACGTTTTAACAATCAGTATTTTATTCAAAATATTTATATGTTTGCATCAGTTTCATGTTTTAATCATTGTGCTATGAATTTAATATTAAACTGTTAATTTAAATAGCTTTATGGTTATTAATGAGCTTAGAAATTGTTAGCACTATATTTTTAAATATATGCATAGAGATAGCTATAACTTTGTTCTTGAGTTTAATTCGTTTTTTAATCTTTAAATGAGGTTTGTTACCATGTGGCCAGCAACTAGTCGGTGGTGGTGACCTTATCATATGTTCGTGAACCTCTTTTAAGGTCAAGGGATCATCTTCTATGAAGTCTAAGGCAGTGCTTCCAAATTCCTGGAAAAAGGAAACACAAACATGCTTAAATTGCTTATTGATTACATAAGACAGTTCATTTTCATTATAGTAGTTGGTTATTAACATTTTTAACAGCCTCAGAATTGGAAATAGTCTTATCTTCTCTAATATAGTTATATAAACGAGAGTCATTTAGTCCAAATGCATTTTCAAAACGACCATATATAATCAAATTTAATAAGCTGTTGTTGTACTATTAAATAACAAATTGTTATAACACCTAATAACCATTTTTCGGTGTCTTGTAGAAATGAGTTCGTATTTTGAACAAATTTCTACAAGACACTGAGAAATACGGCACTTTACAAATCAGACTATTAAACCAACCAGTTTTGTCGTTCACTGTACCTGTCAGGCAAGTAATCCAAACAGCATAGTTGATAATAAAATGACATGCACGAACACTTGCCTTGACCTCAAAATGAGGGTAATATAAAAACATTTTGTCTCACTTTACTCTCAAGACTTTTATAGCTTAGCTAGTTAGATAAGCGGTACAATTTTATAGCATTCTTGAACAAAAATATTCATCATTGATAAGCATCATAAATATTGTGATATAAAACCTGCAATCAAAACTACTTTGACTGTTTGCAGATTGATTGTATTGTGAAAGGAATGGATTCATTTTATTGAGTGTGTCTTCTGAGGTTTTCCTGTCCTATTGATTTTTGGATACTTGAATAAAGAGAAGTATTTCCTATTATCCTATATTGATCAGTCAAATTAAAATTTTTGACTTATTTCTTACATCCGAGTTAACTCAAATTCATTCTTAGAACTTTTTAAATATTGGTTTGCCTGACTGCTAAGCAAAAGTGTAATAATAGGAAGCATTCCCATTGTTTTTGCAAACTTTATGTTTGCACTTACTGTAGGTCAAATAAATCTTCCTCCAAATCTCTGCCTCTTGGTAAACTGCTAAAATAGTTTTAATATATTCAAGGCATAAAGTGTAATATAATAACTATAAATTACCTGTGACATTAGTATTGTGTCATCTGATTCACATTCCTCAGCATGACTTTCAATCAGACTCTCTCTGCTTGCCATCACTTGCTAGAAATTAAAGAATATACAATTGAGCAAACTGACAATATTTTATTTAACAGAAAAGCAAAAGAAATGCTGAAAGTTTTTAAGCTGCAGGTCATTAAAAACAAAGTAGTTTTATTTATAATATAAATTTATTTGCCCCAAGAAGCTTAATTAAATGTTTAGTTTAGGTTTAATCAGATTGTGTATATCTCAATTTGAAAGCTACTTTAAACTTGCAGTATTAAGTTTTAATATCCAACATTATGCATGCATTATACCTTGAAATTTAATAACTTAGGCCTTCAAAACATGATTGTTATCACACCTGGTAAAACAATACTGTGAATAATAGAAAACATAAATCATAAACACTTCCTTGTGCCCATAAAGTAATGTTTACATGTAATCCACGCGGAAAACGCATCTCATTACAAATGCTTCCGCGTAAATACGCAATTATCTTTTTTCTTATTATATAAGGCTTACCTGCAGATAAGGGTTGTCTTGCCGCGACAGTCTTAAGGCTTCCATGTCCTGTGCGATGTTTCTCGTCCGCCCAGGAGTCAAGAGAACCGCTGGAGACCCGCTCATAGGAGGAGGCAACACTAAATTACATCAAAACACGCGATTTTATATCACTCGCTTTATATAACAATTTCCAGCTCATGTTCACTACATACCTGACAAAGAATCACTGCTTCCTTCCATTTTAAAACTAAATCTACTTTTCATTAAGCTTTTATTCCACCTGTTTCAAGAGAACTCCATCAAAGACGTTCTATGAATGAATATTTAAACAAGAATGTTAGAGCGTTCAACAAACGATATTATTAACAAACTACAACAAACCATGAATAGAGATAAAATTTAATCCAATTCTTAAAGGGTTTTTGGTGGTTGTTTCCAATATTTGTACATTATAGACGATTTTAAGAAAAGTAATGGAAAACTGATAACGATTGACAACTTGACAGATAAGTAAACTGTTCAGAAACGTCAAGACATCAAGTCGGTTTCCTTCGTTTTCGTTTGGAAATCAAAGATATTCAGTTTTGTTATTGCTTTTAAGACTACGGATTTTAGTTGATTTTATATGTCGTGCACTACGACATCGATAACATTGTGTTTACAATATAGTAAACAATTAAATGAGTTGCTCTTTATGATAAGAGTGAAAGACAAATAATGTAATCAGTAGACAAATATTTTCATAAAATATTCAGACGTTTACATTGCAAGACTGAGAAATCGTTTATTGAGATTACATCATGTCGGTGCCAGTCTTACTTGGACAAGGGGTAGACCTTTAGAAAGGAAAGGTCCTTTTAGGAATCAGACACAAAATTTAACTACATGTACAATTTCTTGTTTGTTTTTATTCGTACAAGTAACTGTCTATAATGCTGCTGTTGGTCGACTTGAGTCAAACTAAATAGTTACTAGCTGTACGAGTCTACACCGATTTTTTAAGAATAAAAATCACATAGAAAAGCACATAAAAAGTAAAATCAACTTTATACTTGACAAATAATAACATTCATCCTGCAGAGGTCTTTGATCGCTACCTGATCTAAATTGCTGAACATAATTTAATAAAACTTGAAACATGCTGTGGTTGGTAGTTTTGGATCCCGAGAGGATATTCTATATTATACTGAGATAACTCGCAGCCGAACAAATTTATAATTTTGTACCCATAGTGACCGTTTCTTACCAATGCAAATAGGTGTCCTGAAGTACTGTTTTGAGAGTACCGCCAGTCAATTTTTTATAATCTACAGCAGCAGAGTTGAAGCAGTTCCTTGTTGCAGGTGGCAATAAGTACTGGACCATTGTGAAATACTCGTTAAATAAAACAACAAGTTTCGGAACACAATATATGAATTTATTAATGTGAACAAAGGCACTACCTTATCTATAAAGGCACCTTTATACTGTTCTAATAATGCGACAACATTGTAAATAACTCTTTTAGCGTCTATCATTTCATCGAATTTACCAAAGCAAACTTTATTTACATTATTATAATTTATGCGATTCATTTTCATGTCAGATTTATAGCAATAGCAGCAGTTTATTAAAACCATTGTTAAGACTAGTTTGAATTAATTTACACATCAAATTGTTTTGTATATTATCATAATTTGTTCGTTATATTTCGTTGTCTGTAAGCACAAAAAGCGCAGCACTGCCGTAGTCAAGTATTCTGCTCTTGATTCCCTTCAGCTTGTCAATGTAGTGCTTGTGAATCTTAGTGTTTGTCCTCTTGTAGCGGAGGGACGTTATCATTTTATCAACAGTGTAATGTAGCCACAGGATGTTCGTGTAAGGCTCGAAGTTTTTCCAATCATTTCTGTAAAGAAAAAAAATAAATATTAGACGACAAATACATCAGTGTTGTATAGAAAAAATATTATGTAAGAGGTTAACTTTATGGACAATCTTTGCATATGATTAGAGCAAATCATTACAATACAGTGATGTCAATGTAATGTTGAAGACATAGTTCATTGATTTCTCCGTCGGCTGGTACAATTTAAAAAAACCAAGATAGGCTTTCAATAGTCCTCGCTTTTAGTGTAATAATATTAGTCGAGCTCACCCCAACTTATCTCTCATGAGGCGGTAGACCTCGAACTGGTAGTCGCCGACTGCGTCGAAGAGCGAGTCGTCGGCAGCCAGGTCGTTGTAGAGCGCGGCGCACTCGCCGGCCGCCAGCGGCAGCGACACGCGCGACAGCGAGTAGTCGATCACCGTGCCCGCCACGCCGCAGCGGGCCACGCGCAGCGCGCGACCGCGCAGGACGAACGTCGCGTACTGGGGACAAACGGCACTCTTAGATGGCTATGTTGGCGACTAGCTTAATTACGACAGTCGTTGCATTAAGTACATATGGATGGCAATGTAGAATACAGGTGTTCAGTAGTAGACCCAAACCGTTGAGGAGAAGCAATTTGTAATATGAGACGACATTACTGCTTATTGATCAATTATCTTAAAGCTTATGCCCATGGCACTTCAGTTTATTCTATTACATGTACTATCGATGTTAGAAACCTACCCTTGCGACTCAGTCATAATAAGTACTTTTTATTGCTTCAGTAGTGTAAACGACGTAAATTAAGATTATTTTATTTTCTATCATTGTATTTTTTTTTTTATTACCTTAAAATACCTAATTGTAAAGGACGTGCGACGTGCGCGCCGGCAGATGCGGGCGGGGGTAGCGGGGAACACGGGCGGCCGCTTGCCGCGAGCGCATTCGAAAAAAGTAGTGACCTTGCGGGCCCCGCGCACATCGCACGCGCCTAGCTTTCTTTATTGTACCTACTTATACGTAAATACACTAATTCGGACAACACCAGAGTTTGTTTTACGGTGAGCCCATGCCCTCAACAGCAACAAAGTGGTCCTTCGAGCCGGATAATATTTCTTTAGGTATCCTTTCTAGTGATAAGTTGAAGCCAAAGGTATCAGTATTTGGGTACCACAATAACCCGAGAGTACGCTCGTACACGTCGTTCACTTCGCCTTTAAAGTTAACAATGGCCGGACTCAAAGTATCAGTAGGCATGTCGTGACACACGGACATTTTGTTCGACGTCCAATTTCTTATTTCAAACCCTCCTTGCTGGTGCGCTCGCGGCAAGCGGCCGCCCGTGTTCCCCGCTACCCCCGCCCGCATCTGCCGGCGCGCACGTCGCACGTCCTTTACAATTAGGTATTTTAAGGTAATAAAAAAAAAAATACAATGATAGAAAATAAAATAATCTTAATTTACGTCGTTTACAATATCTCCGCCCAGTGTCAATACCTACTATTGACACTATTATGCAACTGGAAGTAGTGCCAATCTAGCGGCCGGACGAGTTAATACACCAGTTTTAGTTTTGATGTCTACCGTTCGAATTCGTCCGTCTTTCCCTGGATAGACGTTGACGACCACTCCTTTTGGCCAGGTATTTCTACATGACCTAGGGTCGACAACTACAACCACATCGCCGACTTTTAGGGCGTCATTTTCTAAGTACCACTTTTGTCGCGGGATCAAGGTAGGCAGCACCTCCTTGATCCATCGCTGCCAGAACATGTCGGCGAGTCGCTGGGCAGCACGCCACATCTTACGTAGGTACATGTCGCTGTCGTCGAAGACTCCGGGCACCGGTAAGTTTGACGAAGTACCAATCAAAAAATGATTCGGTGTTAGAGCTTCTGCACATTCAGGGTCTACTGATACATGCGTGAGCGGCCTACTGTTAACCGTGTGTTCTATTTCGGTAAGTAAAGTCGTGAGAACTTCTTCCCGCGGTGCTCTTTCTTTTAAAGTTATTTTCAGGGCGGTTTTCACACTTCTGATGAGGCGCTCCCAGGCTCCACCTTTATGCGGACTGACAGGTGAGTTAAAGTTCCATATTATGCCAATATTTGCTAATTGATCGTTGACCTTGCTCTCAGATTCCAGGAACGAATTTCTGAGTTCAACTTCTGCTCCACGCAGATTCGTACCATTATCGGAGTACATATATTGCGGCCAACCACGTCGGGACGCCATCCTTCTTAGCGCCATTATAAATGAGTCAGCTGTCAGTGATGGGACTGTTTCAATATGTACTGCGCGCACAGTCATGCAGGTAAATAACACTCCGTACCGCTGCTCTCTGCGACGCCCCACCGTAACTTCAATTGGCCCAAATAAATCAACGCCGCAATGAGTAAACGGCCTATTATGATGCGCCAATCTACTGTCAGGTAAGTCGGCCATGCGCGGCGCGCAAGGCTTAGCCTTTCTTATACGACACACTAAACAGCGGGAAGCGACAGTACGTACCGTGGGTCGTAGGTTCAATATCCAATATTTTTGTCTGAGTTCATTGACCACTGTTTCGTTATTTCCGTGTGCACTTCTTATATGTAATTCTTTAGTTATAAGTCTAGCAATCACGTTTCTTCCGTCTAATATTATTGGGTTTTTCATTTCAGGTGATATGTGCGAGGCAGCTTCGACTCGCCCTCCTGCTCGCAGTAGACCTTCTCTATCGATGAACGGAGTTAACATACGCAGTCTGCTGTTAACTTGAATAGGTTTTTTATTTTTCAGTAATAGAATTTCCGAAGCAAACGCTTCCATTTGACTATAGCGTAATAACAATATCTCTGCACGTTTCATAATTTCCGTGTCAATCGCCTTTGTGATATTTTTCTTACATTTTTCAATAAACAATAACATGGTTGCAGTCGACCTTTTTAAACGGAGCCACGATGATGCATTTTCAGGATTAGCAACAGGTATGGTACTTTCTGTTTGACAAACATGCATGACGTCACATATTTCTTCATTCTGTATTTTTTCTGTTTCAGGTGCTGATGAACGCTGTTGAAACCAATCACTCTCGTACAGGAACTTCGGGCCGCGGAACCACTCGCATTCCGGGCGCAACTCGTATTTATTTATCTTTGTTGCTACGTCTGCTATATTTTTCTCTGTAGGTATATAGTGCCACTCGTGCGTACTGCTTAATTCATCCAATTCACCAAGTCTGTTGGCTACAAACACATTGTAGTTTCGATTTTCGTTTTTAATCCAATGCAATACGGTCGTCGAGTCTGTCCATAAGTATCTTTTTATTGGTCGAAGTCTATGTTCCTTTTGTATTGTATCAGCGAGACGGCATCCAAGTACAGCAGCCTGTAACTCCAGCCTCGGGATGGTTACTGGTTTTAGCGGTGCAACTCTGCTTTTACTGGCTATAAATGACACGCACACATTGTTGTTGCTATGCACGCGCCAATATGCAACCGCGGCATACGCTGTCGGCGAAGCGTCACAAAATACGTGTAATTGTAACGTCTCACTCGCACACACCTTATTTATCTTGCAATACGAATCGTTTTCGTTTGTGTTATCTTTATCAGTAGAAATACGGAAGTACCATCTTGGTATTCTAATTTCTTTCAATCTTTGTAATTGAACAATCCATTTATTAAATATCTCGAATTCTGTACTTTTTATTTCTTCATCCCATTGGAGATTTGTCTTCCATGAAGTTTGCATTATTATTTTAGCATTCACAGTAAAAGGCGCTAGAAGGCCATAGATATCAAATATAGACATAACTATTCGTAATAATTCTCGTTTCGTAGGTATCTTCTCGCCTGATAATATTTCTTTAGGTATCCTTTCTAGTGATAAGTTGAAGCCAAAGGTATCAGTATTTGGGTACCACAATAACCCGAGAGTACGCTCGTACACGTCGTTCACTTCGCCTTTAAAGTTAACAATGGCCGGACTCAAAGTATCAGTAGGCATGTCGTGACACACGGACATTTTGTTCGACGTCCAATTTCTTATTTCAAACCCTCCTTGCTGGTGAATATACGATACTTGTTTCATAGTTTTTATTGCTGTATCGGCATCATCAAAGCAGTCAATGTAATCATCCATAAAATGATTTTTTACTATCGCTTGAACTGCCTCCGGCATTGCGTTTGAGTACCGCTGAGCGTTTAAATTCTTCACGTGTTGAGCGATGAACGGTGAACAGTTAGCCCCAAATATAAGTGATGTCATAACGTACTTTTTTATGTCTTCATCTGGGTTGTCGCGCCACAAAAATCTTAAGGCGTGTTGATCTTCTGGGCGTACTTTTATGCGAAGAAACATATCCTTTATATCGCCCGTGAGACCGATAGGCTTCTCTCGAAAACGCAACATAATACCGAGAAGTGACTCCAACAAGTTCGGTCCAGGCAGCAAATAGTCATTCAGTGACTGACCACAAGATTTTGCAGCAGCGTCGTATACAAGCCTTAGCTTTTTCTTATTTGGATTGTCAACTCCAAAGTGAGGTAAGTACCATATTTTTTTTACATTGCTTAAGTCTTCATTAGGCTCTAGAACGCGAGCATAATTGTTGGAAAATAAATGATCTATTCTTTCCTTGTATCTCAAATTATAATCTTTATCGCTCATCATTTTTCTTTCAGCTGTTTTCAATCTTCTATACGCGTTGGGATAGGAATCCACCATTTTAACATTTTCATCTTTCCAGGGTAAACCAATTTCCCATCTTCCTTCTATGAGTCTAGCGGATTTATTCACTAATTCTATTGCAGTTAAATCGCTTTTATTTTGTCTTGATTTATTGTGAACACCGATGCTCTCAAACATAAACGACTTGCGAACCAGTTCGTGAAGTTGTGCGTCAGTCTTGAGGTCCGTGTGTATCGCAGTGCAACTTTCGGCGGGAATTTGAATGTGATTGCGCGGAGAGTTCGCGCTCGTGGGTACATCCTGTGTGTGCGTAGCTGTCGTCGTAGTGGTAACAGCGACGCCACCGCCTATGCTATCGGCGGCGGGAGGACTACAGGCGACGAGCGCAGCGTTGTTTGCTTGTTGTTCCGTCGCCGTTATCATTACGCATTCGGGTGATAATAGTTGACTTTGGTTGCGGTACACGCCATGTATGCACCACCCTAATGGGGTTAAAGTCGCACAGGGTTCACTTTTCTTATTATGGCCCATTATTATTTTTATTGGGGATATTAAATGATAATTATCTTGTCCAATTAATAATGTTGGTTTCACGTCCTTAAGACACGTTAATTTAGCACTTATTTGATATAAATGTTTATAGTTTTTCATGTTAATGTCCGATAATTTTTGTAACGGTAGATTTAGTTCACTTATTTTTCTTGCACATAGTTCATATGACTCATTGTTTTGATTAATAATTTTACATTTTATTATTTCACTGTTACATGTTAATTTGGAGTCCCATGCTCCTCGGACGGACAATGTCTGTTTCTCGCCCCGTAAGCCTACGCGATTGGCAACTTCACTAGATATTAACGATATCGTCGCACCGTCATCTAACAGCGCGTAGGTATTTAACATGCCGCGTGGACCGTACACTTTTACAGGAACTACTTTTAGACACACTGAGGCATTGTTCATATTGTTCGTGTATGTCACAGTTTCTGAGTAGTCGCTAGTCACGGAACGCACTATATTGTTTTGGTTTACGGTTTTATCACTTTCTGTTATCGGTCTATTTTCACTGGATTTTGTATCACTGTTTTTTGATGAACACTCAGTTTTTGTTTTCCAGTGTAGGTAACGATGATGCGGTAGCGAACACTCGCCTATGCCGCATGCGGGCTCTGAGCAGGTGTCGCGGTTGTGTGATGCCAGTAGACACTTGTGGCATAGATGGTTGGCGCGCACAAATCGCCATCGATCCTTAGTCATAGCGCGTTTGAACCGCGTGCACTCGGTTAGTTTGTGATTACCGCTACGACAAAATTTGCACTTGTAGGAAGATTCTTGTTTCTCAGTCAACAATAACGCATGATGTTTTCTGTCTTCGGGCTTCTTTTTATTTTCATATTGACTGTGAATGTGAGTCAATCCGGCGGTGGATATTTTACTGGCTTCTTCATATAGAAAATTGGCGAGTATTTCCAACTTTGGGGTTTCTGTTTTCAAATGTACGTTGTAATAATCAGCCCACTTGTTGATAAGAGCGCTGGGACACTTTATCAATACTGACGATATGAGTTCCGGACTTCTTAAATAATCGATTTGATTCACTGCTTGCGCTGCGGCTACAAAATTTCTAATTTTAATTGCGAAAGAAACTATATCTTGATGGTAATTTTGTGATAAAGGAGTCATTTTCCGTAACTGATATGTTATTTTATTTATTATTACTTCGGGCCTGCCGAAACGAAGTTCTAGTGCTTCTATGACGGTTTTCGGGCACGTGTTTCCGTTGAGAAGTGATAACACTGTTTCTTTTGCTTCTCCACGAAGAGCTTTGCGTAACCTCCACATGTTTTCTGCGTCACTATATTTGCAAAATTCCGTTGACTCGTCGTAAGCCTGTTTAAAGCCGAGCCACTCGAGTGCATCGCCGTAGAACTGCGGTAAATCTTTCGAAGTAGCGAATCGGGACATCAACTGTTGATTTTGTGAGGTAGCCTGGTGTAAGGCACTAACCAACGTCTTCATTTCGATTTCACCACTATGGCCGACCTCTTTTTCAGGTTGTTGATTTTGACTGGTAAAGTTCCTATCAGACACATGACTACGTTCGAGCCACTCTTGCACTTTGTCCAATGTCCGCACCGAGTGACCATCACTGGGCTGATGTCGAGAACTCTGGCGACTGCTGTGCTGGTCCTCGAGAGCAGCTAATTCGGCGGCTAGCTTCATCTCTACGAGTTGCTTCTGAGTTTCAGCTTCCTTTTTCACTATTTCTGCTTTCTCTTTCGCTGCTTCGTATAATAATTGTTTTTTACGGGCTTCGATAGAACTTTTATTGGAGACTGAGGAAACTCTGGTATGTATACTTTTCTTCGAACTTCCGATGTCAGTCTGTGGTCTTTTTGCAACTTCGCATACTTCAGCTTTTCCTTGCAACACTTCGGACTGCACGTCGTGTGACGGTTCTCCCTTCATTGTGACCGCATGTTCTTTTTTCCAGGCGCTACGAGTGCGTACCGTATTTTCAGGGCGGTGCGTGCGTGACGGCGGAGGAGTGCTGAACATCGTCGTGTGGTTAAGAGTCGTCGTGGGTGACGCGTAGGTAAGTAATTATTTCACGGTAAGTACAAATCCTGCTCGAAGGACCACTTTGTTGCTGTTGAGGGCATGGGCTCACCGTAAAACAAACTCTGGTGTTGTCCGAATTAGTGTATTTACGTATAAGTAGGTACAATAAAGAAAGCTAGGCGCGTGCGATGTGCGCGGGGCCCGCAAGGTCACTACTTTTTTCGAATGCGCTCGCGGCAAGCGGCCGCCCGTGTTCCCCGCTACCCCCGCCCGCATCTGCCGGCGCGCACGTCGCACGTCCTTTACAATTAGGTATTTTAAGGTAATAAAAAAAAAAATACAATGATAGAAAATAAAATAATCTTAATTTACGTCGTTTACAATATTTCGAGCAGTCGCCAGAGTTCTCGACATCAGCCCAGTGATGGTCACTCGGTGCGGACATTGGACAAAGTGCAAGAGTGGCTCGAACGTAGTCATGTGTCTGATAGGAACTTTACCAGTCAAAATCAACAACCTGAAAAAGAGGTCGGCCATAGTGGTGAAATCGAAATGAAGACGTTGGTTAGTGCCTTACACCAGGCTACCTCACAAAATCAACAGTTGATGTCCCGATTCGCTACTTCGAAAGATTTACCGCAGTTCTACGGCGATGCACTCGAGTGGCTCGGCTTTAAACAGGCTTACGACGAGTCAACGGAATTTTGCAAATATAGTGACGCAGAAAACATGTGGAGGTTACGCAAAGCTCTTCGTGGAGAAGCAAAAGAAACAGTGTTATCACTTCTCAACGGAAACACGTGCCCGAAAACCGTCATAGAAGCACTAGAACTTCGTTTCGGCAGGCCCGAAGTAATAATAAATAAAATAACATATCAGTTACGGAAAATGACTCCTTTATCACAAAATTACCATCAAGATATAGTTTCTTTCGCAATTAAAATTAGAAATTTTGTAGCCGCAGCGCAAGCAGTGAATCAAATCGATTATTTAAGAAGTCCGGAACTCATATCGTCAGTATTGATAAAGTGTCCCAGCGCTCTTATCAACAAGTGGGCTGATTATTACAACGTACATTTGAAAACAGAAACCCCAAAGTTGGAAATACTCGCCAATTTTCTATATGAAGAAGCCAGTAAAATATCCACCGCCGGATTGACTCACATTCACAGTCAATATGAAAATAAAAAGAAGCCCGAAGACAGAAAACATCATGCGTTATTGTTGACTGAGAAACAAGAATCTTCCTACAAGTGCAAATTTTGTCGTAGCGGTAATCACAAACTAACCGAGTGCACGCGGTTCAAACGCGCTATGACTAAGGATCGATGGCGATTTGTGCGCGCCAACCATCTATGCCACAAGTGTCTACTGGCATCACACAACCGCGACACCTGCTCAGAGCCCGCATGCGGCATAGGCGAGTGTTCGCTACCGCATCATCGTTACCTACACTGGAAAACAAAAACTGAGTGTTCATCAAAAAACAGTGATACAAAATCCAGTGAAAATAGACCGATAACAGAAAGTGATAAAACCGTAAACCAAAACAATATAGTGCGTTCCGTGACTAGCGACTACTCAGAAACTGTGACATACACGAACAATATGAACAATGCCTCAGTGTGTCTAAAAGTAGTTCCTGTAAAAGTGTACGGTCCACGCGGCATGTTAAATACCTACGCGCTGTTAGATGACGGTGCGACGATATCGTTAATATCTAGTGAAGTTGCCAATCGCGTAGGCTTACGGGGCGAGAAACAGACATTGTCCGTCCGAGGAGCATGGGACTCCAAATTAACATGTAACAGTGAAATAATAAAATGTAAAATTATTAATCAAAACAATGAGTCATATGAACTATGTGCAAGAAAAATAAGTGAACTAAATCTACCGTTACAAAAATTATCGGACATTAACATGAAAAACTATAAACATTTATATCAAATAAGTGCTAAATTAACGTGTCTTAAGGACGTGAAACCAACATTATTAATTGGACAAGATAATTATCATTTAATATCCCCAATAAAAATAATAATGGGCCATAATAAGAAAAGTGAACCCTGTGCGACTTTAACCCCATTAGGGTGGTGCATACATGGCGTGTACCGCAACCAAAGTCAACTATTATCACCCGAATGCGTAATGATAACGGCGACGGAACAACAAGCAAACAACGCTGCGCTCGTCGCCTGTAGTCCTCCCGCCGCCGATAGCATAGGCGGTGGCGTCGCTGTTACCACTACGACGACAGCTACGCACACACAGGATGTACCCACGAGCGCGAACTCTCCGCGCAATCACATTCAAATTCCCGCCGAAAGTTGCACTGCGATACACACGGACCTCAAGACTGACGCACAACTTCACGAACTGGTTCGCAAGTCGTTTATGTTTGAGAGCATCGGTGTTCACAATAAATCAAGACAAAATAAAAGCGATTTAACTGCAATAGAATTAGTGAATAAATCCGCTAGACTCATAGAAGGAAGATGGGAAATTGGTTTACCCTGGAAAGATGAAAATGTTAAAATGGTGGATTCCTATCCCAACGCGTATAGAAGATTGAAAACAGCTGAAAGAAAAATGATGAGCGATAAAGATTATAATTTGAGATACAAGGAAAGAATAGATCATTTATTTTCCAACAATTATGCTCGCGTTCTAGAGCCTAATGAAGACTTAAGCAATGTAAAAAAAATATGGTACTTACCTCACTTTGGAGTTGACAATCCAAATAAGAAAAAGCTAAGGCTTGTATACGACGCTGCTGCAAAATCTTGTGGTCAGTCACTGAATGACTATTTGCTGCCTGGACCGAACTTGTTGGAGTCACTTCTCGGTATTATGTTGCGTTTTCGAGAGAAGCCTATCGGTCTCACGGGCGATATAAAGGATATGTTTCTTCGCATAAAAGTACGCCCAGAAGATCAACACGCCTTAAGATTTTTGTGGCGCGACAACCCAGATGAAGACATAAAAAAGTACGTTATGACATCACTTATATTTGGGGCTAACTGTTCACCGTTCATCGCTCAACACGTGAAGAATTTAAACGCTCAGCGGTACTCAAACGCAATGCCGGAGGCAGTTCAAGCGATAGTAAAAAATCATTTTATGGATGATTACATTGACTGCTTTGATGATGCCGATACAGCAATAAAAACTATGAAACAAGTATCGTATATTCACCAGCAAGGAGGGTTTGAAATAAGAAATTGGACGTCGAACAAAATGTCCGTGTGTCACGACATGCCTACTGATACTTTGAGTCCGGCCATTGTTAACTTTAAAGGCGAAGTGAACGACGTGTACGAGCGTACTCTCGGGTTATTGTGGTACCCAAATACTGATACCTTTGGCTTCAACTTATCACTAGAAAGGATACCTAAAGAAATATTATCAGGCGAGAAGATACCTACGAAACGAGAATTATTACGAATAGTTATGTCTATATTTGATATCTATGGCCTTCTAGCGCCTTTTACTGTGAATGCTAAAATAATAATGCAAACTTCATGGAAGACAAATCTCCAATGGGATGAAGAAATAAAAAGTACAGAATTCGAGATATTTAATAAATGGATTGTTCAATTACAAAGATTGAAAGAAATTAGAATACCAAGATGGTACTTCCGTATTTCTACTGATAAAGATAACACAAACGAAAACGATTCGTATTGCAAGATAAATAAGGTGTGTGCGAGTGAGACGTTACAATTACACGTATTTTGTGACGCTTCGCCGACAGCGTATGCCGCGGTTGCATATTGGCGCGTGCATAGCAACAACAATGTGTGCGTGTCATTTATAGCCAGTAAAAGCAGAGTTGCACCGCTAAAACCAGTAACCATCCCGAGGCTGGAGTTACAGGCTGCTGTACTTGGATGCCGTCTCGCTGATACAATACAAAAGGAACATAGACTTCGACCAATAAAAAGATACTTATGGACAGACTCGACGACCGTATTGCATTGGATTAAAAACGAAAATCGAAACTACAATGTGTTTGTAGCCAACAGACTTGGTGAATTGGATGAATTAAGCAGTACGCACGAGTGGCACTATATACCTACAGAGAAAAATATAGCAGACGTAGCAACAAAGATAAATAAATACGAGTTGCGCCCGGAATGCGAGTGGTTCCGCGGCCCGAAGTTCCTGTACGAGAGTGATTGGTTTCAACAGCGTTCATCAGCACCTGAAACAGAAAAAATACAGAATGAAGAAATATGTGACGTCATGCATGTTTGTCAAACAGAAAGTACCATACCTGTTGCTAATCCTGAAAATGCATCATCGTGGCTCCGTTTAAAAAGGTCGACTGCAACCATGTTATTGTTTATTGAAAAATGTAAGAAAAATATCACAAAGGCGATTGACACGGAAATTATGAAACGTGCAGAGATATTGTTATTACGCTATAGTCAAATGGAAGCGTTTGCTTCGGAAATTCTATTACTGAAAAATAAAAAACCTATTCAAGTTAACAGCAGACTGCGTATGTTAACTCCGTTCATCGATAGAGAAGGTCTACTGCGAGCAGGAGGGCGAGTCGAAGCTGCCTCGCACATATCACCTGAAATGAAAAACCCAATAATATTAGACGGAAGAAACGTGATTGCTAGACTTATAACTAAAGAATTACATATAAGAAGTGCACACGGAAATAACGAAACAGTGGTCAATGAACTCAGACAAAAATATTGGATATTGAACCTACGACCCACGGTACGTACTGTCGCTTCCCGCTGTTTAGTGTGTCGTATAAGAAAGGCTAAGCCTTGCGCGCCGCGCATGGCCGACTTACCTGACAGTAGATTGGCGCATCATAATAGGCCGTTTACTCATTGCGGCGTTGATTTATTTGGGCCAATTGAAGTTACGGTGGGGCGTCGCAGAGAGCAGCGGTACGGAGTGTTATTTACCTGCATGACTGTGCGCGCAGTACATATTGAAACAGTCCCATCACTGACAGCTGACTCATTTATAATGGCGCTAAGAAGGATGGCGTCCCGACGTGGTTGGCCGCAATATATGTACTCCGATAATGGTACGAATCTGCGTGGAGCAGAAGTTGAACTCAGAAATTCGTTCCTGGAATCTGAGAGCAAGGTCAACGATCAATTAGCAAATATTGGCATAATATGGAACTTTAACTCACCTGTCAGTCCGCATAAAGGTGGAGCCTGGGAGCGCCTCATCAGAAGTGTGAAAACCGCCCTGAAAATAACTTTAAAAGAAAGAGCACCGCGGGAAGAAGTTCTCACGACTTTACTTACCGAAATAGAACACACGGTTAACAGTAGGCCGCTCACGCATGTATCAGTAGACCCTGAATGTGCAGAAGCTCTAACACCGAATCATTTTTTGATTGGTACTTCGTCAAACTTACCGGTGCCCGGAGTCTTCGACGACAGCGACATGTACCTACGTAAGATGTGGCGTGCTGCCCAGCGACTCGCCGACATGTTCTGGCAGCGATGGATCAAGGAGGTGCTGCCTACCTTGATCCCGCGACAAAAGTGGTACTTAGAAAATGACGCCCTAAAAGTCGGCGATGTGGTTGTAGTTGTCGACCCTAGGTCATGTAGAAATACCTGGCCAAAAGGAGTGGTCGTCAACGTCTATCCAGGGAAAGACGGACGAATTCGAACGGTAGACATCAAAACTAAAACTGGTGTATTAACTCGTCCGGCCGCTAGATTGGCACTACTTCCAGTTGCATAATAGTGTCAATAGTAGGTATTGACACTGGGCGGAGATATTGTAAACGACGTAAATTAAGATTATTTTATTTTCTATCATTGTATTTTTTTTTTATTACCTTAAAATACCTAATTGTAAAGGACGTGCGACGTGCGCGCCGGCAGATGCGGGCGGGGGTAGCGGGGAACACGGGCGGCCGCTTGCCGCGAGCGCATTCGAAAAAAGTAGTGACCTTGCGGGCCCCGCGCACATCGCACGCGCCTAGCTTTCTTTATTGTACCTACTTATACGTAAATACACTAATTCGGACAACACCAGAGTTTGTTTTACGGTGAGCCCATGCCCTCAACAGCAACAAGTAGTTTCTTAGATCATATTTCTCGTACAAAACCAACAGATTTTAGTTACCATCATAATTCATGTTTTTTTGTTTATCATCTCTGTATGTTGATTTGAAGTGACTTCTACTTTATATTTTAAATTTATGATACATATAATTTTATCATGTAAAATATGAATGCGGTTCAATCAAATTTATAAGCAACTGTATGGGCAGCACGTACATCAATCTGACAAGGGAAATCAACGAACGTGATACAAATAAGAATTAATTAACACGTGCGAGTCCAACTTATTGTCTCTATAGATAATACCATCACGTGACAACATTTCACGCAAAACGCTTCTTCAGATAACAGAATTAAGACTCATCAAATTCAGTTTATTCCTAGAACAGATAAATTCTATAGATAGGAAAAATCTGATTCCCGGGATTTGAGGTTGTGCCAAATACATAGCAAAAGTCACCTCAGCATTTCAGAGAAATAAATGAAACTGGTCGTCAAAAAGCCCAATACATTACGAGAACCCAGGAATTGAAGGAATTAAATTGAATTTCTTTGAATCATCAAAGACATTTTTTTTTAGGAATGAATCCAAGAAGGTAACATAATGATCTGAAGTACCTGCTAAAATGAATTATAAAATATTTTCAATGAACGGCAAAGTCGAATTGAATACGGAAATACCTAAGGTGGAAACAGACGTCACGATCAAGAGCACGAAACGGTTTTGGCAGTTGGCCAAATAACAATTTATTAAACGTAGTTCTGGGAACGAAATTGAAGAGAAAACGCTTAAACAGTTTTGTGACAAAGAATATGTTTATAACTAAAAGTACTGTATGGAAAAATTGTCTGAACCAGCAACAACTAAGCTAGCAGAGAAAATATTGATTTCCCAAATTTGCCAACTTAATATTATTGCGCAATATTTTCTTTCAAACTGGCCACGGCAAACTGCTATCTCAAAAGGATATTAGTCATCCTATATCGCTGAATAATTT
Organism: Trichoplusia ni; assembly: GCF_003590095.1. Classification (NCBI taxonomy): domain Eukaryota; kingdom Metazoa; phylum Arthropoda; class Insecta; order Lepidoptera; family Noctuidae; genus Trichoplusia; species Trichoplusia ni. Next base: position 18,642 of record NC_039490.1, on the reverse strand, counting down.
AAATAACAGACTAGAAGATCATTAAGAAACTAATTATTGCGTTAGACAGGCGTCAGTGTGGTTTAACAAAAAAGTGGTTTATCAGCTATCAGGCCGGTCTATCAGAGTTCGTTCACCCGTCACCCCAGACGGGACGACTGCCCTCCATGTCATACACCTTAAGGTGACTGGTATTTGGCAAGGTTAAAATACTCTGTAATTATGTAGTAGGTACAAAGTACAATAGCGGCAAGTTTCTAGACAAAGTTGATAGTATTCTAGTTATATTGTAGACCTATCTGTGTCTTAGAGATAGACTTTGACCTCGGTTGTCGTACTTTGTAATTTGAGTTGGTTTTATTCTAACAAGCTAATATATTGCTTTAACCCTCAGTATATGATGAAAGGTCTAATGAACAGTCGTTCCAAGAAGAATCGGTAGATAGAAAGTATGTGTAGATAAACAAATACAACGTGTGCACGTATTATTTTAGCGCGCAAATTGCAATTCATTAAAAACGTACAAAAAGGATTTGTTCAATTTATCATTTTGTTCAGTTCGTCGAGCCTAGGCACTGGACTATTGACACTAATTCCTTGTCAACTTGTCAATTAATTAATCCTAAACCTATACATTAATGAATTCGAATTGTTTCGTTATGTATTTAATTAAATAAACTTAAGTAAACTCATTTACTTGCACAATGCTATCAGCTATACTAGTTACCCGAGGTAAAGCTGTTTATTATTGAATTGAATAATTATGTTTTATCAAACGCTGTCAACACTACGCCATAATCTGGCGTGCGTCTCTCGGTGATACGTCAAATTACCATCCATTCGCAGGCGGAAAACACGTTCATTGTCAGGTTTTATTTATCGCGACCTATATCATGTATGTAAGAGTATAACCTTATGATCTTTAATATTATATCTTTAAAGCCAAGATATTTTATTGAATACTCAGAAACTAATGAAAACGAGAAAGAGATGGCACATACTGAATTCATGAACAGTTTATCTTTCGAGAGTACTCTTGCTCATTACTGTGATAAAAGATAACACTAACTAAATTGCAGACAATCCTACAAGTAATAAAAAAGATGCCTTTGCACTACGAATATGTAACGAATTATATACTTAAAGGAAAGAAATCGCTTAAACCCCTTCTAGTAAGGAAGCCTTCCGTTGCCACCCGGATGGGTCTCAGTATATTGTAACATTGTATGGCATATGTGTAATTCTTACCTTCTGATCAGTTGGTGCGATCAGCACGTTACCCCAGTGGAGATCTCTATGCTCAAACTGGAAGGCTTCCTCGGCAACTGCCAGACCATACGCCACCTAACAACACGAGAACATCGTTACAAACTTATTTTAGTGAGATCGAAAACAATGTCCGTTCAAAACAAAACATTTAAATACGAAATTTACACATTGCGATTGTAAACAATATCGTTTAATATTAAACATGTAAAATAATAATAATCATAAGTTACGTACAAAACATACAACATTGAAACACAGATATAAAGTTAAATAAAACACATGCTACGATGTTAAAAATAATAACAAAAACTCCACACACTGGTTGGGTACATGTAAAGCGCGAAAAGCCGACCGCAGATGATAAGTGATAATCTAGTCAAGATACATTACAACTTGAAATAGAATATCACTTATCTTCCGTGGAGGCTCTACTTGTGCATGCAGTTCAGAGCCACTGAAAACAAAAAAAAAAACACAAAAAAAGAAAACAAAACCATAAAATAAATATGCATTAACAAAAGTTTGAAAAAATTATATCTTGCAGAAAAAGCAACGTCGAAGATAAACGTCACTAAGTAAAAATTTGAAGACTTTATTTAATGCCGCAAAAAGTTTAAAATACAGTACAAAATAATGATTATATAACACATTTCGAATCTACAATTTCTTTTGACCAAACGCTAATGGACAGCAAAAAACGCAATTTAGCAACTTTCTACTTACTTTTTAACCATTAATCACTTGTTGAAAGTAAGAATAAAGTTGTGAGACACTTTTGTACATAACACATTAAATAACTGTCTAACTGCACATCGTTTAATTACAAAACAAAAAGAAAAAACTTTACAACAAAAGGTCAGTCATTCGCTGTTTTTCAATTGAACATAATTAGCTACACACAAAACAGAAAACTTTAAAAACAAAAACCATGCCTTTGTTAGGACTAATTTAGATTGAGGAAGTAAGTGACGTCATTATTGAGGCAATTCGTGACCAAAGCAAGTAGTTACACATCACCACAGAAAAGTGTTGAGTAAACTTCATTCGCTAAATCCTCAATGTATATCAGTCTTGAATTTAAAGAATAAGATGAGTCTTACCTGCAGGAACAAAGCATACGCCTGCTCAGCGTTATTGAACTGGTAGCTCTCCAAGTCTTGCCCGGCGTTGGCTAGTTCCAACACTATGAACTGCTGGTCCGCTGGTAGGATGGCTGGGTTGTCGTTCTCAGAGCCTTTGCACTCGTCATAAAGGTCCCACAGGTCGAGCAAGCGAGCTGGGTAGCTGCCGTATACGCACTTCACAGCTAGCACCTATAACCATTATTGTTTATTAGGTATAGCTGGATATATACCTTGTTTGCAGGTCTCAGTTTACGAGGCATGGATGACGCATAAGGTAAATATTTATTATTTTAAAATATAGCATGATTCATTCATAGCACCGCACTGACGAGGAAGATTGGAATATACGTTGCATATAGCAAATACCATTTTTTTACTAAATGCAAGTAGATAAAAACTCGTTTAATTGGAATTCTCATACGACAACTTCCATAAGTTCTTTGACGTCCCTAAACGTTAGATTAAAGGGCAGTTGCCAAGCTCTAAATTAGAATTACGGCAAAAAATAGCGACAGCTGCGTCCATTTGTTGGTAATTTATCGCGGTTTATACATCGGAAACAACATGTGCCATGTAGCAGGCTAGCAACCTGCTGTACGGCGAATTATAAATAGACATCCTCCCTTATTAAGGTAAATGTCATTGTACACACGAGCACAACATTAAAGACGACAGGAAAAGGAAACATAGTTACACATTTCCTCCGAGCGTCCGTCGCAAAATTGCACTCGTTAAAATCAGCAATACTCTGATAAAAATCTATTTACACTCTGGTGTAGGATACCAAAGACAAAAGGTCAACGCTATCGTCTACAGTTGGCTAAATTATAAACAAGCTCAAATCTCAAGGACCGAATCAAATACCCAAAGAATGAAAAACGAAAACAAGTGGGTAGGGTTTTAATGAATGGTATAAACAAACAACCTCCAATTTCTCATGCGGAATCAGATATCAGGCGAGAGATAAACCTCTCAGAGAGCTCCGCATGATAAGCTTCTCTTGTAGCATTACCTACCGCACACATAATGAATGAGAGCTAACAATGACTAATTGTAAAAGAAAGAAATAACTCTGTTTGATCATAATTTATAAATGGTTTAACAAACGCAAATTATGCGCCAGCTGTGCCAAGATAGTGGTGTCTTGTTTCGATAACAGTGCGGCCTAGTTACCTTATCAAACAAACAAACACTGTTCGTTAGTCAATATAATGATTCACCGATGAATTTCGAAAGTCAAATCATAGCTGTTATATTTTTTTATGTATGTTGATTCATTTACCTAGAATCGTGTAATTAAGTGGAATTTCTTATGACTTTATTCCTCGTAATCGCTACGGTTTACGCTAAATTAATAATGACGAATACGCATTACGTAATCTGTTTTTAATCATTATAATAGCGTGAACGTTATCTGTCTAACGTATTATGAATATCCCGATAATTATGAATCGTTATTATCTATCAAAGGTGATTTGTTAAAGATCAATGCTAATAAGACCACCCATTGAAAACCCGATGGAAAACTTACGGAACAATAAAGGAATATCATAACTATTATAAATAATAGTTGTCTTAGATATATATTTCTTTTACCAACTGCCATGAGGAATCAATGCACAAATATTAGGTTTCTAGGTCTTATCGTCTATAATTACGACGGATAAAATTATCTTACTAATCTATTAACATAAAAAATCACGGATAATACCAAATATACCAGATTGGCAGAAAAAGATAATAAATCTTGAAGAGATCGTTACGGAAAAGGACAATGCAGTTGAGAAAGCGTTCTATTAGCAAAGCAGGTAGATGAGTTCAGAATGCATTGTTAACAAGTATTTGGGGCTTGGGGTTAACAGGTAGACAAAAACTATTGTAATAAATGGATGGCGAAACCGTACCGCAGTTACGATGTTGAATTTAATTCCCAAGTTATTCAACCAACATTTTTTATCACATAAATACATGATGTATAGTTGTCATCTTTATAGATATAAAGGTATCGATAGTTGTTGCAACGTAAATAATGTTTGGAAAGCTGATAAAATTCTAGAAACGATCTCATATGTCGTCATACAGATACTAGTACTAATATATTGTATTGGAGATCAACAACAGGAAAGACGTTGTTATTGCCAAAACGTGCTAGAGATTTCGACATATCGAATGGGCACGCGTAGGTAATCAATCTTTTAAGGAATTTGGTGATGATTATTTAATTATATTAAATTCCTACAATGTACTAACTTCTGAATCAGCGATACAATATTATCAATATTAAGAAATTGATGAAATTATGTCTTGCAATTTCATCATGTTTTTATCAAGTTTTTTATAGCGATAGATTTTTCGAGAATTAGTGTGGCTAGACAAAAAACATTCGGTGAATTACCACTCACTTATCACAATCCTAATAATCCTCCTTTAAATCTATTACCTTTTGCATTATAATTTAAGTAATTCAGATTCTAATTGCTGGTTGATAACCAAGATAGGCAAACATATTAACCCTAGAAAGATAGTCTGCGTAAAATTGACGCATGCATTCTTGAAATATTGCTCTCTCTTTCTAAATAGCGCGAATCCGTCGCTGTGCGTTTAGGACATCTCAGTCGCCGCTTGGAGCTCCCGTGAGGCGTGCTTGTCAATGCGGTAAGTGTCACTGATTTTGAACTATAACGACCGCGTGAGTCAAAATGACGCATGATTATCTTTTACGTGACTTTTAAGATTTAACTCATACGATAATTATATTGTTATTTCATGTTCTACTTACGTGATAACTTATTATATATATATTTTCTTGTTATAGATATCGTGACTAATATATAATAAAATGGGTAGTTCTTTAGACGATGAGCATATCCTCTCTGCTCTTCTGCAAAGCGATGACGAGCTTGTTGGTGAGGATTCTGACAGTGAAATATCAGATCACGTAAGTGAAGATGACGTCCAGAGCGATACAGAAGAAGCGTTTATAGATGAGGTACATGAAGTGCAGCCAACGTCAAGCGGTAGTGAAATATTAGACGAACAAAATGTTATTGAACAACCAGGTTCTTCATTGGCTTCTAACAAAATCTTGACCTTGCCACAGAGGACTATTAGAGGTAAGAATAAACATTGTTGGTCAACTTCAAAGTCCACGAGGCGTAGCCGAGTCTCTGCACTGAACATTGTCAGATCTCAAAGAGGTCCGACGCGTATGTGCCGCAATATATATGACCCACTTTTATGCTTCAAACTATTTTTTACTGATGAGATAATTTCGGAAATTGTAAAATGGACAAATGCTGAGATATCATTGAAACGTCGGGAATCTATGACAGGTGCTACATTTCGTGACACGAATGAAGATGAAATCTATGCTTTCTTTGGTATTCTGGTAATGACAGCAGTGAGAAAAGATAACCACATGTCCACAGATGACCTCTTTGATCGATCTTTGTCAATGGTGTACGTCTCTGTAATGAGTCGTGATCGTTTTGATTTTTTGATACGATGTCTTAGAATGGATGACAAAAGTATACGGCCCACACTTCGAGAAAACGATGTATTTACTCCTGTTAGAAAAATATGGGATCTCTTTATCCATCAGTGCATACAAAATTACACTCCAGGGGCTCATTTGACCATAGATGAACAGTTACTTGGTTTTAGAGGACGGTGTCCGTTTAGGATGTATATCCCAAACAAGCCAAGTAAGTATGGAATAAAAATCCTCATGATGTGTGACAGTGGTACAAAGTATATGATAAATGGAATGCCTTATTTGGGAAGAGGAACACAGACCAACGGAGTACCACTCGGTGAATACTACGTGAAGGAGTTATCAAAGCCTGTGCACGGTAGTTGTCGTAATATTACGTGTGACAATTGGTTCACCTCAATCCCTTTGGCAAAAAACTTACTACAAGAACCGTATAAGTTAACCATTGTGGGAACCGTGCGATCAAACAAACGCGAGATACCGGAAGTACTGAAAAACAGTCGCTCCAGGCCAGTGGGAACATCGATGTTTTGTTTTGACGGACCCCTTACTCTCGTCTCATATAAACCGAAGCCAGCTAAGATGGTATACTTATTATCATCTTGTGATGAGGATGCTTCTATCAACGAAAGTACCGGTAAACCGCAAATGGTTATGTATTATAATCAAACTAAAGGCGGAGTGGACACGCTAGACCAAATGTGTTCTGTGATGACCTGCAGTAGGAAGACGAATAGGTGGCCTATGGCATTATTGTACGGAATGATAAACATTGCCTGCATAAATTCTTTTATTATATACAGCCATAATGTCAGTAGCAAGGGAGAAAAGGTTCAAAGTCGCAAAAAATTTATGAGAAACCTTTACATGAGCCTGACGTCATCGTTTATGCGTAAGCGTTTAGAAGCTCCTACTTTGAAGAGATATTTGCGCGATAATATCTCTAATATTTTGCCAAATGAAGTGCCTGGTACATCAGATGACAGTACTGAAGAGCCAGTAACGAAAAAACGTACTTACTGTACTTACTGCCCCTCTAAAATAAGGCGAAAGGCAAATGCATCGTGCAAAAAATGCAAAAAAGTTATTTGTCGAGAGCATAATATTGATATGTGCCAAAGTTGTTTCTGACTGACTAATAAGTATAATTTGTTTCTATTATGTATAAGTTAAGCTAATTACTTATTTTATAATACAACATGACTGTTTTTAAAGTACAAAATAAGTTTATTTTTGTAAAAGAGAGAATGTTTAAAAGTTTTGTTACTTTATAGAAGAAATTTTGAGTTTTTGTTTTTTTTTAATAAATAAATAAACATAAATAAATAGTTTGTTGAATTTATTATTAGTATGTAAGTGTAAATATAATAAAACTTAATATCTATTCAAATTAATAAATAAACCTCGATATACAGACCGATAAAACACATGCGTCAATTTTACGCATGATTATCTTTAACGTACGTCACAATATGATTATCTTTCTAGGGTTAAAGAAAGTCATAGAACAACTATACTTATGTGAGTAAACCGAAGAATACTAAAGATACTATAGATCAATTAGGCATGTTTATATTAGCACGAGTTAGTTCCTACTATCACGATTACTACGCCACATTAACACGCATTTACCAACACGTGGTACTTTAATATAAACGATATTGGTATGTTTTTCATTTAACCTTCAATGTGATTATTTCTTGTCATATAGTAATAAGGAATAATAGCTGTAACTGTTTCTACAATTGCTTAGGATAATTGTTATAATTGGCAGCTATGCATAGTCATTTGAACTGTCGACTTCAATATTTGACTAATAGCGCAGTGACGCGTTGATCTCGTAAGAATTCTTTCGTCGGATAAATATTGCATGCACAGATATTTATTTGGCTCAGAAGTTATTTTGCGTTGGCATACAGATTCAGGATTATCGGAAATATTCGAAAGTTCGTTTTTGGAGAACTCGACATAACAGTTTATGAAATGAATATTAAAATCTCAATAGTGCGAGAACATTAAACCGGAATTAACGTTTTTATGCTTATGAACAGTATTAGTCATCTGTATTTTAACCTTTCGTGTGTTTTAGACGTGGATCCACGTTCGAAAAATCTTTACCCTCGTGTGCCTAAGCGTGGATCCACGTCCAAAACTAACAAACTTTTTAAATGCGATTTTGTTCTCTATTCTTTGGACTTTTGGGTAAATTTTTTTTTGCAACGAAAACGTACTGAATGAATCTGTCACGGGCGGCCATTAGACTGAATGGATTTCGTCATGGGAATGGGATCGACAAGTAAAAACAAGTGCATTCTGGTGACACGTGCGACCGGTGAAATTCCTTTTGTGTGATTCTCACGAAAATAAACAACTGTAAGTATTCTTGTCTATTTTGCTTTTGTTTATATTATGTAGAACATAAAACAATTGAAAATAAATGTATTATTAACTTGATTTGTGATATTTCTACGATCAAATCTCTCGCGATGTTTTTTCTGTCAATGTTTTGATTTTCTTATCGATTTATATTTGCATCTATCTTAAAAAAATGTCGTTATTATATATCATTATAAAGGAAATTTCATTAACTTTCGAATTGCATAAAGGTTTTAGTACATTTTTTATCAGAATATGAAAAATAATTGACATTTTCTAAGGTCATGCAAAATGCACGCACACATTCTCATAATAGGGCTTGCATTTACGTGACGCAGATGACGCAATCGAATGGCGTCATGTTACGTCAGTCTTGATGTTTTTGTACAGTATGTTGTTTTGTTTGAATCCATTGATATATTGAACTATATATTATAATTGCAGTGTAAACTGTATATAGCGACAATGAAATAAATTGCGCATTTTATGGCGTTATTGACACTTGTTATTAAATAAATGGAATGAGATGGAATGGAATGAAACGAGATGAAAAAAAACAATATTATTTTACTATTTCAATATTTTTTACTAATAAACGATACTATACATGCTCATGATATAAAAAAAAAAAAATAACTGGTGTTGTTAATCGATTTCGCTCACGTAAAACTACTAGCGTTTCATATGGTTTCGTCCAAGTTTTCGTAACTATTTTTCTGCACACGGTTTTTCTCGCGTATCTATCTTAACTTTATAATATTATAAAAGCGAAAGCAATAAATATCAGAAAGTATCAATAAGTCATTAGTGGTTTTCTCTTCTTTTTAGGAATTCATCATGGTTGTGGTCCTGGATCTTGACCGGTTTTTGCATAAACGCGACTATATTTCTTGCTATAAAGGAGAGTGTATGTGGCCATGGGAGGAAACCCATTTCTTGCGGGAAAATATTTGTCATATTTGCCACACGGAAGTTAATAACTCCATAAGGCACTTCCGTGTCATCATGAGTAGAAATACAATTCGTCGGCTTCTACTATCAAATTTTTTCTGGTGCAAATGTGGTTATAGTGTATATGATCACTATCCCCCAGACGAATGTTGCTCATAAATTCTTAATTTTAATTTGATTCTTTTTTTAAATTCATTGATCAGATCATTCCAAGAAGAATATGTTTTTATTTTCAAAAATAAAATTGATTTCTTAATCAAATTAACTCATTTTCTCTACGTGGACACAAGAAGGTACTAGGCAAGATCTACGTCGTCCAATAAACTATTAAATGGCATAATTGACTAACTGGTACAGATTTTTTTTTTTATTTCTTTCATTCTGTCATCATTGAAATAAATAAATAAATAAAAAACTAATCTATCCTAAATAACCGTAGGTAATGGAGCCAGACCGAATTATTGACGACGTCGGGCTTCCCGAAGCCAGCACTTCAAAAAGTGTGGTATGCTGCTAATAAATATTTGTATCAAATATTTTTGTTAATCAGGGAATTCTAACAAGTAAATATTTTTTTCAATTTTCATCTTTGTAGGGTACCGGAAGACATTTTCCCGATGACGACGATTATGATTGGCAGCCTAATCAAAGGCCTCATGACCTTGATATGTCTTATTCCGAGGTAGATATTTAACAATTTTTTTTTACTTTTTATTTTTAGAGTTTTGCACGCATTCTCCCTCTGATTAATTATAAATGAATATGATTATATTTGTCACATTATCAAAAAGAATTATCATAAATGGCAATTTACTCTTGTAGATACTCAGTGGGCCATTAGGCGAGGAGCTAAGAGTGGATTCGGGCAGTGAGGAAGAGGAGGAACCTATGTCGCTGGAGGAGCTTCGAGCTATCCTGGAAGAGACAGCCGAAGATGTTGAGGAAGATCCCGAAGAACACGAGAGGCTGTCTGAATCTTTCAATTGGTCAAGCGATTATAGTACATTTAGAGGTCAACCGGAAGTTTATTCCCAGGCAGGCGAGCGAGGTCCCAATATTAAGGAAACAGATCCTCTGAAGCTATTCACTCATGTTTGGGATCACGATATAATGAACAGTATTGTGGCACAGACCAACGAGTATGCCTGGCAAACGATAGCGCAAGCATCCGAGTTACCGGACGGTATCTCGGCGCATTCTCGATTAAATGATTGGGTAGAAACCACTACTGATGAGCTGTACAAGCTCTTTGCGGTGATGATTTTTATGTCGCTGATGGTCGCAGGACGTGTGAGTGAATACTGGAGCACGGGTACCCTGGCCATGCCAGGTTTTCGTAAACTTATGAGTATAAAACGGTACTGGCTACTCATGCGTTTCCTGCACTTTGTCGATAACAATACTATCAGTGTTCATGGTTCCGATCGTAAAGTTGCTAAGATACAACCCATCATTGACCATTGTAATAAAAAGTTTAATAGCATGTACACGCCTCGCAGAGAAATAAGCATTGACGAATCGTTGCTGCTTTTTAAAGGACGCTTGAGTTGGATTCAGTGTATCCGTACAAAAGCAGCACGGTTTGGTATCAAATTTTATGAACTTTGCGAGGCGGTTACAGGCTATTTGCTCAAATTTGAGGTTTACACGGGAAAAAAATATCCACAGACAGGGGACTCTGCGGAGGACTCCTTGTATGGCTTTACGAGCGCAAGTGCGAAAGTGGTGCTAAGGCTCATGCAAAGATTCCTCAACAAAGGTCACTGTCTTGTAATGGATAACTTTTATAATTCAGTTACTTTGACACGATTTTTAAAGTTGAATAAGACCGATGTCATCGGAACTCTGAACAGGCGAAGAATGGGGACACCGAGGGACATACAAATTCTCAACGAAAGGAAACTTCAAAAAGCAGCAGTGGTAAGTAGACACTGTGGTGACGTATCTGTCTTATCCTGGAAAGACGTTAAATTAGTAACCACAGTGTCGACTTACCACAATGCGGACATGTTGCCTGGAAGAAGAGCAGGACAACAAATATTGAAGCCTGTGGTTGTGCACGACTACAATAAGTACATGGGCGGTGTAGATTTAAAAGATCAAATGCTGTCCATGTACTTAATGGAACGCAAAAGGGGGATGAAATGGTACTTGAAAGTGTTCAAACGGCTAATAAATGTTAGCATTTTGAACATTTTTATCATACATCGCGAGAACAGCACAAATCCCCTCAGCCACAGGCAATTCAGATATAAATTGGCGGAGCAACTGGCTCAGAAATACCCAAATTTGACCTTATCTCGGCTAATAAATCCTCCTGCTCTTCTCCGCTTAGATGGTGATAATCACTTTCCAATCTATGCAGATTCTTTAGAAGATCGAGCGGGGAGCAAAAGAAACAAAATTAAAAGAAACCGCTGCGTTCGTTGCTCCTTAAAAAAAATACGGAAAGAAGTTAACACCGTTTGCCAGAAGTGTCAGAAGTTCCTTTGTCTCGGTCAATGTTGGATTGAATACCACACTCTCGAAAATTTATAAAATTTTGTCGCTAATGTAGGTATAACTAACATCGTGCCACAAAAAAACCCGACTACGGAAAAAAGCATCTGAAAAGTATGAAACAAGAATATATTCCAGAATCAACGAAATACGGTATAGTGAGCATCTCCAGGTTATGGCCGTATTCGCATGCCGTTATGATTTATGCGTGCTTATTTAAGTGCTTACAATGGCATGCGACTACGGCCATAACCTGGAGATGCTCACTACCGTATTTCGTTGATTCTGGAATATATTCTTGTTTCATACTTTTCAGATGCTTTTTTCCGTAGTCGGGTTTTAGTTTTTATAACTTTTATTTTTATTTTTCTCTTTTTGGTGGCTTGTGACAATTACTCAAACTTCACGTTCAGGACAAATACCGTGTCTAGAGCATTTCCAAATAATACGGTCAACACACAAGAGATGGCGCTAGCAGGTCGAACAATTTCTAATTATTCAATCTTTGCTATTTTATTTTTTATTTATTTTAAGTAATATTTGTAATGCCAAATGGTATTTCAATACTCATTGAATCAAAACTAATGCAAGTACGTTATTTGTGAAGAAATCAATTTATTTAGTGCAACTTTTTCTGTCTCATCGGCTTTTTTTTTAAAGTAGCCTATTTTTTATAGAAAAAACTAGCCTATGACACTCCTGGTGTTAAGACGAATCAATCGACACCTCATTTGTCAAAATCTGATGAGTACTTTTTGAGCTACGGTCTAACAACCGATTCAGATACATACATACATACATAGGGTGTCAAACTCATTACCCTTCCTTTTTCCGTAAAGTGGTCATTTTTATTCTATGGTTATTGTCATTATTTAGAAAATTATCCTTTTCCTAGAAATTTTTCCTTTATTTTTATTGTCTTTTTAAGTATTTTTGTTTCCATTGCTTCAATTATAAATTTTGCAAGATCAGATTTTGAATAGAAGGAGGCGACGTAAATTATAATTGATCTTGAAAAATTCAGAAGGAATGGAAACGAAAAGATTTAAAAAGACAATAAAAAGAAAAAAGAAAGGAAATTTTTTTAGATTAAAATAAACCAATTAATTTTTTTTTATTTGTAACTAATTATAAGGAACAACTTTTAATGTTTGTTAATAATTTAATAAATAAAAAGATACAATTTTGTACACGTTTTTTATTTCTAATCCAGCATTAAAGATTTTTCAACAATCAAAAATAAACATCCTGTATCACCGGTCTATGTTATGGCGCGAAATTTAAAATGCTTACACACACATACAAAGGAACGCTCGCCGCTTCCTCGCGCCATTTCATTTCGGCCGTGCATACGACGGTAATTATTACGAGCGTGGGTCAATCACACGAAAGGTTAATGAATGATGCGAAAAAGAATGCAATACGTCCTGTTACTAAGCATTTGGTACAGGAGTCGTCTATCATTTTCCAATAATTCACATCACGGACAATCACAACGGCATTACGTAACTACCCATTGTTTCGCGTATCATTTTTCGAAGAGCTTACGTCATCGGTTTGCACTTGTGAACTGTCTAGTGGTATGAACTCGCCTTTGAATGAATGATCTTATTTTTCTTTCTGACTTAGAATATTAACAAAGGAAAAGATGTATAGAATTGGTTTATGCTGAGCAGAAAATTTAGCAAATATTATATACTGACCGGAAAAAAAATGATACATATCAGTGATTTGCATTTCTGAAAGATTATTTGTATTTACATCGAAAGAAATCAATAAACTAAAATATGATCTGGAAAAATATATCAAGCATTGTGTGTACTGACCTCATTGAATACATCAGTTGCATTTTCTATAGCGTGTAGATTGAGTGCCTCGACGTCCTTCCCTTCATCAAAGTGGCGATTTATTTCGGCTATGGGAGCGCGTAGTGCGCTTAATTCCCTGTTAAACAAGAAAAGACAAGGTTATTTTACATGCACACAATTCATAATTACAACTACAGACAATAGACTTCATTAAGCCGTTTAATAATGAAAAATAAATGTAAAAACCGACTAGATTCACAATGGATGTTTCTATTCTATTGTACAAATTGTACATGTATAGAAAAACACATGAAACTGTAACATCGTAAGTAACAAAAACTGTAACTAACTCATCGCTACAGTACGGAAGTGACCTGTTTTGCTCAAGATCGCACGCATATATTAGCTGTGAACAATGTTTATTTTTCAAGGAAATAGGTCACACGAGTAATACAAACATTCATTCACATATCTTGACGTATTAAAGTAATATTTAAACGATAGCAGCTATAAAAGTTTTTTTAGCTGAATCGTTTGCCTCGATAATTTTTTCGTTGGTACATTTTTATTCGGTTATGTAGGGCATAATGCTAAGTTATACTCAGACTTTTTAAAATATCTTCACGATCAAAATATAATTAATTGTATATTTTTATCATGTAGGAAGACATTTATTGCTAATAATATATTTACAAGGACGTAATTATTATGGTCGACAAGTCTAATCGCTAAATTGATTACGCACTACAAAAGTCGGCAGACCAAGATAAGTTTAATGTACAGTCGATAGCATTACACCAATAACTTTTATTTTTCGATATCAATTAATTTTGTAATCATTGTAATAAATATCGGTGTTCAGAAGGACATTGATTTATGTTTTTTTCAAGATGAGTTTCTATTTTTGCATTGCGTCGCAAAGTTTATGATCAAACAGCTGAAATACTTTCTCGCTGACATTGAACTAAAAACCCAAATTTCAACACGAGTCTAAGAGGACCTTGTCGCCCTTATTTGCAAGGTTTTAACGGAGACCTTGAATAAAAAGCTATTCTGTTTCGTCTTGTATCTTCATTTGAATGTTTTAGAAATACATGAAAAATTTTTGCTTTTTTGGTATGACTTAAATTTCTGAGATTGATTTACAACATGAGAAATGTTGTTACATGATCTGAAGATTTTATCACACAGATTGGATGAGTGTTTGCCTGTACCCTTAATCCATATATTATTTTCGAAAACACAGAAAAAGAAAATAATATATGCAACGACATAATAATTTCCATAAAAAATCAAATTAGGCGCAAGCAGTACAAAAATTTAAATAAGACAAAGTTATAACTTTCTAAATACTTACATAGCAATCACAATCTCAGATATGATTTCGTGGAAGTCCTTCTGACTCTCCCCATTGACCTTGAGAGTGCCGGCGATTGGCACTATCTTCAGCACGCGAGCACGGCCATCTCTGGCACGCCACAAAAACACTTCGCCGTACACCCCTTCGCCGATTTTGTGGCAGTTTTTCAACACCCTATAATTAAAAGGAAAGATATAGCTCCTGTTCAAAGTAAGTAGAAATGGAGCAAAGCTTTCAGTGCCTATAGATTTTATTGTCAGGAAATCATAATGTATTTTATGAATATCTTCCTTCAAGTTGAAATATTTTCCTAACAACATGAGTCATACACCTATAGAGACCGAGGTATAATTAAAGCTTAAGCCTTTGGTGCTAATGAAAACATCCAATAAAGTAAAATAACAGTAAACTACAACTTTTATTGTGAGTTGTGACATATGTAATTGTACGAATGTAATTTAACTGCATGCCTAGAAATTATAAAACACATGTGTGGTAGAACTGATGACACACAATACATTTGTCTATTTCCTAGTTAGATAACAATGATATAAAAAAAAAAAAATATAATGTAAATGTATTAACAATTTGGTTTTAAATTTCGCATGAAAATTAGAATTGATGTCAGTAGTGCAATGAGTGCTGTTGATAAAGTAATTATTAATCCATGCAAAAACTTTCGTTATGCAACACTTGTGAAATGGTTAAAGACAGGTTGGTAACAACTTTTTCAAAGCAAAATGTAGAACACAATTATATAATCGAAATTTTGAAAATAAAATAAATTGATACATAGGATTTTCTCTAAAGCTCTTATTCAACATTTCTATGAATGTGCTTTCTATTACAAAGCTACTTATTATTCAAAATGATTGAGTGTGCAACTTTCACTTTGGATTACAATTTACAACACATTGTGCAGAACAAATCTGTTTACAAGTTGAACATGAAAATGTTATTGCAAATTGAACATGACATGATCCTCAATGTCAAATAGGTAATTGGTAAGGTCTTGTCTACAATCAAATCAATAATGGATACCATCTGTGTGTTCAGTTATGTACATACTGTTATTTTAGTTAAACAGGCTACATAAGACTGGTAAGTTATAAATGAAAATAGTATCAGATATAATTTTTCTTTTTCTGCATAGACGTGACTTAATCCTCAAATCGTGAAATAGAATATATGGAAGTTTTTTATTCAAATATTGACACATGAGACAAGGTAAACGGCAAATCTTTAAGAAAAACTGTATTTACCTCACCGGTCCTAATCAAATCCATATTATTCAGTAGTTTATTTTTATATTTTTACATAAAAAACTGAACAAATTAAATGTTTTATTTTTTCTAATGCATTTTTAATATAAAATAAGTAAATAATAAATTAAAAATTATGTTGCAATTAACATGCAATGACTTATATTACATTACATAACTTTTATGGCTATGGTAACAATGCTTACCTTTTTCATAAAATGAGAAGGCATAGAATCATATGAGCTGTTAATTTATAGAACTTGCAAATTATATAGAGGAAAATATTAAATCCATTATTATATTAGTAGGTCTAGGAAATAATATACTAAAAATATACCTGGAATAACCCTTTCTTAAAAATACAACTTCAGAAAGAAAATCTTTTAGTAAAAGCATGTTTCCGTGACTAATAAACATACAACAAACAACATGTTTTTTAAACAAATATTTATAGTACATATCAGGTAAACTTGTGAAATGTAAAGGACAATGTACTTTAGTCTACCTTGAAAAGGTCAAATGGCCAAAACAACATCTGAATCATGATTTTGAGTCTGACTATTTTGTATGAATAATTTAATTATATATTGCAATGCTTCTAAATGAAAGACATATAAAAACAAGGTTTAGTTTGGTTAAACTCAAATCACCCAACTGTGACATGATTATATAAAGCCTTTTTGTGACAACCTCAGATTGTCATTACTTTTTTCAAAGACCAAGTTGTGTAACAGACATATAATTGGTTGATTCACATTAACAGTTCAAAACTAGAGCAGTTGATCAATATAAAACCTAATAGTTGTATAGGAATGTCATTGAATATTTAATGTATTTAAATGTAGGGCACAGCATTTATAAAGTTATCAGTCGCGACGCCTACCCACTGGCTACAGATGTTTAATAACAATGCCACCATCTTGTATATGTATATTTACGTGACCTATTTAACCGCCAATTTCGTTTAGATAGTAAAAAAATATGTAAATGTAGATGGGTCAAAATTTAAGGGTGTACTTACGTGTCCGGATAGCATTCATCAAATAGTATCGCGTCCGCCTGGCCGCATCGACGCAACACGTAATCCCTTGGTGTAGCTAAACGGCTCGAAGTATCATGGAAGGTGTCTAATACAGTGACCTCGTGCGACTGATCAGCGATCGAGAGTTTGGATAATTCGATAATAGTATCATCACACTCCTCGTTCAAAAATCCTGTAAAACACAACGCGTCATTCACCATCTATATGACATTACACATAGTAGGAAGTACTTGAACGTACTTTCCCCCGTGCGTAATCGTCTCGTTGACGCAACGAAATCACGCTACGGCAAAAAAGAAACCATACAAAAAAACGTCACTATTCAAAAACTAACCTGTGTATTGCAGGGAAAGATGCATGCACTTGGCTAATTTAACACTTGTTTAGAACAAAGGGCGTAGAACCAAACTGTTATCCCGTTACGGATAAGTAATGGCAGACACAATTTCGTTGAGCGTTCAAACACAATTTGTCACTATTAAACCAAGTTTAATCTACTATTATCTTGTAATAGTAGAGAATAAAAAGTTCACTTATAAATTTTCAAACACGCTGTTACAAATAAAAAAATAAAATAAAAATTATTTCTGGACAAAGACTACGAAGCGTCTTCTTCCACGAAATGTGCGGAACGACAGATAACCACAGATTATTTAGTGACAAAACTCAGAATAAGTGTTACTAGTCTCAAAGAAAATTAAAACTACCATTGATATTTAAAGCGTAGCGCCAATTTGAATTAACGGACGATTAAGTTGTGTTACTGAATCATTAGATAATGAAAAAAAGAACTAAGCTTACTAAACTACGATCAGCGAAAATAGCATGACATCTAGATTGTTTATATTAAATTAACAAAAATGTAATCAGAATTATGTGGCATATTGCTATGTAATTGGATTTAAATATAAAACAGTTTTACCTTTTAAGTCATCAAATACAGTCGTGTTGCATAAACTAAGTCTTGAAATAATATCAGAATCCTGAGAAAAACAAATGTACATTACTTTTATTCTACTATTTCTTTTTTTACATTTATTACCATTACCATACTTACTTTTACAATTCTGATTGTAGATCGACTCGGCTTTGATACAAATGTACTTCTGCGACTATTGATTGATTCATTATGTAGGGAACCTGAAATAATTCCATATTAATAAATATATTAAACATATACAGTAAATATTCGACACAAATAAATTAAATATTCATTTTTCTTTCAAAAAAAAAACACAAACCTGACATTACACTGAAACTTTGGATGGAAGTGTCAAGTTTGTTCCATTATGTATTGTTTTTTTAATTGTTAGCCTACCAGTATTCAGGAACTTCACAAAAGAGTTTGTAGTTTATTAAAAAAATATATTTATTTACCATTATTACTTACCATTCAACTCCTGCATTTCCATCGTGCATATTACACTTTGTCTGTATTTTCTGCCTTTTTTCTCTATAGGCTCATCTTCTAAGATGGAT
>NW_020799702.1:0-22659 GCF_003590095.1 Trichoplusia ni | reverse complement strand
AAAGTGTATATCAAGTGGGTGCAAAGATACGGATTGATGTTTTCCACGTCATATTGTCCATAGCTGTGTCTGTAAGTGGCCCAGGTCCCATAGTAGCATATCACTGCTTCTGCGACGAAAACAAAAACGAATAAGCTTTTATAAAGGACCCTCACACTATAGAATTTAGCCCTTGCATCGGAGGGCGTACACAGACATTCAAGTAACAGGCACAAATACTCCTAGACTCAGTACAAGCGTTTGGTGATCAAACAAAGTTGGTTTGAGGTGGTGACCTTTTCGCAACAGGAAAAGCAATATTCCCATTATAGCAATATTTAGATGGATATTCAGCTTAACATTTTTATAAACATTTGACAAATCTTGACTAATATGCGCCTCATTTTCTTTATTATCTGAAATAGATGGGCCTACGCCTAAGGCTGTCTATCTATTTGGCGGTCACTTTTACAAGAAACGAGGACTATTTAATCTTCACGACCCATTTTTGGAGGCACCATATCCAAAAGACAATTAAAATACAATAAAAACAAAAACAATAATCCTATAGAATAGAAAACTCAAAACTACGATACAAAAAACACTGATGATGATAACATTAATACAGAAACAAGCACTCACTTTCACTGCTCACCAAACCAACTATTAAACTAAAGAGCGTCGACAACAAAACACTAACACCCAACATTTTGCTTAATCACTACAACAATGTTTGTTCCTCATAAAAATGCTTCCTATATATGCAGTCTTATCTCAAGTATCATTGAAATCAGATAAGATGCCAATGTCTCATTATATCTGCCGAGTAAAGTATAGTGTAGTATATTAGTATTGTCATTGCTATCTTCTGATTAATCAATTTGTTTTGATTTAATTGTATTTGCCGTTTGAATAAGCAATGGATCTGTTGAGAGTGGAATTTGATGAAATGCGTGAGAAAGATAATGAAAAATTGGACTTTTTCTATTAAACATTGCATCGTCAATAATATGTTGCATGAATAACAGCTAACAATGTGTAAAAAGGTCTAAATTTCATGAAAAGAAACGTTAAATTCACAATGAAAGAACTTTTAGCATTCATATCATGAAAAGGAGCAAAATTATAAAAGCCTTGTGCTCTTCATAGCTCTTTCGTTATCACCCACAATTTGAATACGTTCGCAACACAAAAGTAAACAAACAGCATGTTTTCTTAAGCCTTATAAAAAATAGAAACAAACGCCAAGTTAAAGTGCAATAAACAACAAAAGGCACGCCTCGTATTTTCGTTCTCGCTTGCAACGCGGAAAAAGAAAAAAAAAGCCGTCCAAGAGAACTACATTTTTAAATTCTCATTAGTTTGCTAACATGAAGGGCATTATACTTTCATTCTCCACTCCAAAACTTGATTGTTTACAAGCATTTTCGCGTGAAATTGATCACTAAAATCCAAACCGACTGAATCCTTGCGAATTGTGAGAGAAAATTGAATTTTTAAAACCATACACGGCTTTTATGTGAGGTCTAGTTTTATTTGGAAAAACATTGCGGTAATAATTTAGCGAGGCCGACGGCCAGCCGTTCAAATAAAAGTCGAAAAAATGTCTCTACACCCCACATGCGCTTTTTCGGCCTATGTGGAGTACTAGCCATGTATTCCCGCGCTAGAGCCGCTGTGGTAACGGCTAAATGGATTTCGTGTGGATTTCAAAGTTCTTTGTCCCGATATTGACTTTCAAGTGTTTGCCTTCTTTTTTAACATTTCCCTCGCCGTATCGTAATTCTTTGTGGCTTTCCCAAAGTTTTGTACATGTTTAGTTTCAGTTTTCCCGGCTATCTCCTATTTACTTTTTGTTTCTGTTTGTGGAATTGTAGCTTCTATCCATGTAATCCGAATAAATAGTTGTACAGGTCCATTTTGGAGACCAAATCCAAGTATAACTGTGTTAATTACTTTTATGAAATTATTGAAAGGAAGTGGTTCAAATAAATCATCATCATCATCATCTCAGCCCATAGCAGTCCACTGCTGGACGTAGGCCTCTCCATAATTTCTCCAGCGCGACCGGTTCAAATAAATAATTACCAAAAATTTAACACAAAGGTAAATTAAATGATGGTCATTTTGGCTGGCTTGGCTGGTCATTTTTTTATCATTTAGCTCCATTTAAATGATGAGCAAAATGATCAAAAAATGACCAGCAGGTCAACATGAAAAAGAATCAACAGCAGAAACTCAAATCGATTAACCCAAATTTTCAATAGGTACATCCCGTTACATAAATTCCATACATTTCCCTGGTAACAGGTACGTCCTCAAACGTATCCAACAAAACACCCCGAACTGACCTGCTCGTACCGTCAATGTACAAGTGGACTATGTATTGATCCTACCCACCTTTTTCGATAAAAAAAACTCTTTGTCCATCCCAGTGAATAGTGATAGTTCGTTTATTGGATTTTCTTAAAAAAAACCATTGCCTTTGCTCTTGCATTTACACTAGGTATATGCTATTTACGCATGCGAAATGACTATTTGAAATGTTGACGTGGATTTTATAGGATATTTCTGGATTTTGACGAAGTGTGATCCTGGCATTAGTGTCATAGAGTCGTCATTAAAGAGAGTTTATGTTACTTTTAGTATTAGTTTATGTTATTTTCTCAAGACCTAATTTTAAAACCAACAGCAACCGAAGCTTTAAATTTCTCATTGCGGGAGTGGTTTTCATAAAAAAAATAGGCTTGTGTAAGATAATAAATAGACACTGAAAAATATCTTCATCACTATCATTCACAGCCTTTATCCTCCCACTGCTGGGCATAAGCTTCCCTTTTCTCTTGCAAAATTGGCATGAGCATGAGCATGGGCATGGCAGTAGGGACCTGTGCCATCTTCATCCACACTCACTCGAACCTACAGTTTAACTATATCGTCGACCAATCTTGCTCCCCTACGACCGGGTATCTTGGTAATAGAAAAATATGTTTCACAAACTAATTAGTTCTATGAAATCGTTCATATGATTCAAATCATTGAGTTACGTTAAATGCGTCACAATATTCTAATAGATTCAGATAAGATTATTAATAACGGAATGTTTTCGTTGTAAGAAATAAGAGTACTTGATATCTCAATGCGGGTATACGCAATTAATAATAATTTCGGCGTACTATTAACTTCGTGAGAAAAAATCAATGTAACACCATTTATAAATGCACCTCTGCAAAAGTAAGGCTTATTTCCATATTAAACTTATTAGATCACACAGGAACCTACAGCTTCTACGGAACCTCCTCCATGCTCGAGTTCTACTCATACAGAAGGTTTTTATCACTCGCCAAAATAAAATACAACGGTGTTCGTACCTACTACTAAAGCCGCGTATACTATGTTTGATACTTTTACAAAGAGCAGCTACAATCCAACGTCGAATTGTCAAAAACTTTTTGAACTCCGACAAAGTTCTGTTTCAGGATTGTGTTGAGTGAAAATAACGAATACTGATTAAAAGAGAATAGTACTGTAGATTTTGAAAGCCCTTAAACCTTACATAAGCATCATCCTAGCCTTTTCCCCAACTATGGTGGGCACGGCTTCCAGTTCACTCTCTCCTCAACCCAGTTACCAGGGCAACATGATACTCCTTAGTCCAGACTGGTTGTCAGACTTTCTAGATTGTGACTACCCGTAACGACTGTCAAAGATGTGTAAATAACAGCCGAACCTATACTGTGAATGTGATCAGTATTAGGACCTTAGATTTGGAATGTTTAGAAAATAAAAACTTAGAGTTAAACAAGTAAGATTGCGACATTTACTGAAGAAATATAGAGCCTAAAACCACGCATTAGAGCAATAATATTATTATGTATGTGAAAGCGTGACAGCGCTCTTCACAGCATAGAGCGTCATCTCTTTCACACTAATTCACACCCACTTTAATATTTTTTTCAGAGGTGTTAGGAGGCCCACTGCTTTTTGAAAGAATAAATTTATCTTCTGTCGAACCCTGTGATGTCGACCAGAAAAACTCTAGAAAAGTTGACAACGCATGAGAGGAGATTCAACTATCTATATAGACTAGCTACAAATGACTGCTCAAAACAAGAGACTGTTGCTATGTGACAATATTACGTAACATGTGAACATGACTGTTGTTGATGCCTACAAAGGTAAAATTTTAAGATAAAACATCAGTTCATTTTTGAGGAATGTTGATTATATTATATAGTAATTATGATTTTAAAGATAGCTGTCTTTAAAATCATAATTACCATTATATTCAGATTGTTTGATAAATAAACCGATAATTATTTATCATGTGTGCATGTGTGTTGCTATGCATTGCCATGCACCAACCAAATGCGCGGCGGTTCAGGTCTAGTCAGTGTCACCAAATACGATAATGTAATTTTTTTGCAGTTGCGGTGGCGGGATTTATCGGGATTGCCTGACTAGTTTCTGTCCCAATCGGAGGTCTTAATCAAAAGCTGAAGCGGCGACGGGGTCGCAAGTCGAACGATTCCTAATAATAGCCTTGAGGAAGCCGTTCTTCAACAATCATGACTCCGACTCACGATACTTGTTATAATAAAATAACTGTTGGTCCTTTCTAAGATCGAAGACCCAATTAACACCTTTAATTCCTGTTGGTCTTTCCCAAACTACATAATACGATTAAACACATTAGCCGAATGAAAACGCAAAAAAAATTGTTAAAATATTAACCAACATACCGTCCACACATATTCCATAATATTTTTACTACACCCATAACAATTGCAATCACCGTTTATTGTGATGCAGTAGTTACAGGCGGTAATCACAGGGAAGCTGTGATCTGTGGAAAATCGTTAGATGTTTCATGCTCACTACACCTCAATTGATGCTAACAAACGGCACTGTACTAGTATTTGTCGATTACAACTCGTAAGCCTGCGGACGTGTGTGATATCGATAGCTGAAGCAGACTTTCTAGCCAAGTCACATTTGTACAATCCCTAACGTCTATAAAAACAATAGGTTTGAAGATGATAGGTCAAAGGCACGTGACTAATCAAAACGAAATGATTGTCATTGGCATACGTTTGAGCCATTTCTGTTGACGTCGGGGGCTGGTGTATTCAAGCAAGGAACGCTTTTGAATCTATGATGAACTGGCCATTCGTTTGGTTACCATAAAATACCTGTGCATGAAGAGTTGCAATGGATTGCCATGCACCAATACCCAAACGCGGATGTCTTAGTACAGCGGATTTGGTTTAGCTAGTAATATCCTGGCAGTACCCACTTCCTGCCCTAAGGAGGAGCCTGTTCAGAACGATACCCTCGCTTTACAAAAAAAATAAAGGGACCACCACCGCCACTTTAAAGAAAACTTATGATTGTGGAATCACATTGCAGGACTACATCTCTTTTGAAACTTGCTAGCCTTTTTCGGGAGGTCGAAGTTTACTAATGAAAGCAACTTCGTTAATTTATGGACTTAAATTCTACTGTACAGTTTTAAAATGACATCGGTTTTATTGCCTCTAATGCCTTTGCTTACATTCTTTTTGCGGCGTCTCGCTTCCATGTCCCACGCGAGGATTGAACCCGCCTCACGCACATTGGGTTTGATGTGGAGTCTTTTACCGCTTGATCAACAGCATACGACACTGCTAGCACTGGATCGCTACTCCATCTTGGATTGTTAGTACCATCTCAGGACCAAATCGAGATCTGAATCGATTCAAAAGCAGAACTAAACTAAATAGTTATGGAAGGAAGTCCAATTCCAATTTCTCCTACTACAAGCACTAGCAAATTTTTAGTAAGCATTCGTAAACCCGTGTACTTTCAGTTGCTATTGAGCATTGAATTTGTTTTCGGCCGTGAATGCACTAACGAGCAGTTCTGAAATTTATTTGACGCGTAAATTTTTATTTCGTTTTAGTTTTTGATACTCTTTTGTTTTGCGATAACTCAAGCTGTCATGTCAGCCATTATTTTTGTTTATTAACACGCGATTGTTTTTTGTTTATTCGTATAATATTTTTTTGTGTAGTTTATTTTATTGTTTTAGTTGGTATTTATTCAATAATTTTTTAATTACCTAATATTGAGCTGGTGTTGTTTCTACTTTTGCAACTGTGATTATTGAATAAGTTACTTGTTTTCAAAAAGAGTCTTACAAAGAGGTTAATTCAAACGTTAAATACCTAATCATTTAAGTATTTATTTTAGGTCCTTAAATCATAATCCTAAGTATAATTTTAGACGTAATATTGTTCCAATAAACTTGAATCACAGATCAAATGACCGACAAATTTATTTCACAACGGTTTAAAATCCATAATGTTAAATACCAAAATATGCAGCTGAGCAGCTCCATAAAAGTACCATTAATCGACATCCCCGTGCATACTCGTGCGTCCCTAAACCTTTTACGAAAAGGCTTTAACGAAACAAATTATAAATTCAGTTAGGAAGTGGCGACACGTTGTTCTTAACAACGGGAATGAGATTTACTAAAGCTGCACATTCAATGAACGATTGTTAGGGGTCGTACGAACCTTGGCAACTTATCACCTGATTAGCTAACAGGCCCACGATAGGGGCACGTCATCTTAGGTCCGTTCCTGCGAGGAGTGAGGGATAGGCTCGAGAAGAAGTTCTTAACCTGAGGCCTGCCAGAGTCGAGCCGAGTATGCGCGAGCGATCCTCTGATCCTGGCTCAAGCAGTTGTAGTGGAATGGTGCATTTTTAGTTAGTGAGAGTACTTACTACTATTTTCACAATTTATCCTCGGCGTTGGTTAAAAAAAAGGTATAAAATGTATCGAAAGATCCCATTAATTTTTATAAACCCAATTGATTTTGGGAGAGCCCGGTTCCTTCCTAGGCATTGTTATAAACTTTCTGAGAGAAAGCAACGTCGCAACGGCAACGACCAAAATTTCGTTGCATTTCGTATTGCCTAAATTAATCATGATGGAGTAGCAATCTTTAATTACCGGATTCGTAAACAAGCGTTTGGGAGTCAAGCCAACCGTTGGTGAAATAAAACACCTCGCCGAATAATGTGTTCGAAAACGAAATCTAAGAAAGTGGTGATCAATACCTTGTCCTCACTTAACAGAGACTTTACCCAGCAGACGATATCATGTCACATGTATACATTATTGCACACGGTCCTCGCAATTAAACAAAATTGTGAAATATAAATGTGTAAGAATTCCTACAAATTAATCAGTAACAATTTACAGGTTTACATTTCTAGTAACTTAGATAAGTAATGCTTATGATTTACTTAATCGTGAAGCGGAATACAAAGAAGACTTAGACTAATATTAAAGTTGAGTCAGCAGCAGTGTATTTCAGGGGCCATCTTTCTTTGTTACTTGATCCTTAACAAGCTGGGTTTCATCATCAAAATCGAAGTGCTGGGAAATTGTCTATGTAGCGATTTCCGTCTTTCTCTCTAACCTCCTCACATGTTGCCACTTCTGCTCTTTCCTTTAGATGGTCTAAGTTCTTCCTTCCTAGCCCTAATATGCCTCTTCCAGCCTATCTGAGCTTCTATTATATTTCGTAATTAATGAGTTGTTGGAAGGAATTTTCCAAATTACTAATACTACATATTAAAGCACTGAGCTATGTTCCTAGTGATTACAAAATTACAAATAGTGTCTGTAAGAAGACAGATATTGTGAAAAAAAAATACATTTCTAATCGTCTGAAAAAGAATAGATAAATGTCATGAATAAGTAGATTTAAAGAGAAGTGATTACTGAATAAATGTAATTTCATTTCTAGTAAGCATGATAAGTGTTATAAGTAAAATACTTATGATAGTAAACTCGTTAACTATCACGTGTTGTTACTTGTTTATTAATGTACTTGAGAGAAACGGTTGCGATTTACTTATGTCGACACGTTTTCTATACTCAATCTATGTGTGCTCAAATTTCTATGAGCATGAGAATTGAATGTTTTGGATAACCCCAACTGGAGTGTTTTTTTTAATGGATAGATATTTTATTAAATCAATAAAAAGTTAAGAAGATAAAATAAATAGGTACATTTTTTTTATTCTTATTTATTAAGTGTAACAATCACGTTTTGTCCGTGGGAACGGAACTTATTTTCGAGTTATTTAACGATGTTTTTAGCAGTAGTGTAGTATGTTCCCATGTTTCTTCCTTTCCTTACTTCAGCTACAGCTCCATTGTTGTGTTTTTATAATTTGTTATAGCGAAAACAGAACTGCAACATCTATGAAAACTTTCAACGGTCTAGTTGCTACGGTTCCTGAGATACAGCCTATTGACGAAGGCAGACAGACAGACTGAAACAGCTGTAACGGAATTCCTTTTTTACCCTTTAGATACTAAACCCTAAAAAAGTGTAATAACATGTAATCCCATCACACACTTATTCCACTAAACTTGTTTTTCAACCAACCAACAAACCTTATTAAATTGTCCATTATTTCAGCAAACATTTAACAATAATAAAAGTATAATCGCTTTGATAACAGCAAGCCTTATTCTATTTACAAAACAAGACTGATGTTTGTCTCCGGACGTAAGCATTCAAAACACCGTTAAGGTTTCGTCGTAAAGATTTATAGCCAAGTTATGACTCATTTTGTAAATTTATTTTGTTTGGCATTGTATGTGTGGAATGCAGAAGTTTATTTTAGAAAGTACCCTTAGACCTCTACTGTGCCGTAGACGGACTGCTGTAGTAAACACATTTTATATACTTAATAGACCTAGTACACGTCTAATAGAAATCTTTTAATTATCGATTTCGGGATTGAAAATTACCTTTTATTTTTCAGGAAAATGAGACACAAATACGAAATTTATACGAATACAAAACCTTTTTTTGGAATGGAAAATAATGTTTTCTTAAAAAAGCAATGCGTTCAGTGTTAATTTCAAACGTTACTGTTCTCAAATTATTCTTATAGGTATTGTTAAGCGGACAAACGATCGCTATCAACGTCATAACTTTTTTTTAAGTCGGACGACTTCATATTTTTCGCGGCCATCTTGTGACTATGTAAACCCTCTGTGTTTATTCAATTTACTTGTCTTGAAAGAAAATGGGTTACGAAATAAGGGCATTATACATTAATTCCTTTGCTTCTGTTTACTAGAACTTATCATTATTGTGTGTTTAAATATTTGTGGTAAACATTTGCCTTTATCTCATGTTTGAATAAAAGTATGTTGCCTTTAAATAAGTTTATTTTTCTCCAAGGGAAGGGCTATATAGGAGAATATTATATTGACTACACGGATAGCCGAGTGGTTGAGGTTACCACGCTAAAACCACGTAGGACAAGCATTTGTGTGATCGACGAATGCTTGTTCTGAGTCTGGGTGTCATGTGCATGAAATTTGTTTGTTTATTATGTTTGTGAAAACCCCGCGACACAAGGATTAAATTTCCTTAGTGGGGGAGTCGTTTTTCAAACAATAATATAGAACCCTCAGTATCGCGAGTCAGACTCACAATTGATCAGTTTTCATTTCTCATTAAAACTCTTCAATAAGCAATAACAATAAATAATACAACAATAAACTCGAAATATGAAATGTAGATACATTTAAAACACAATATTCGATCGTTAAACCGATGATAAATGACAATGAAACAAATTTGACTTTACAACGGGTTCCAAAAGGAATTTGCATTCCACCGCTTTGCAATCATGATAAAAAAACCATTGATTCTTAAACGCTGGTGATTGGTGTTTTCATTTTGCATCCACAATTGAATTCCGAATAAAAAAATCGTCAAACTCGTGGATGGCCAATTAATGTGTTAATAATATATTGTTTTCAAAGATATAGCATACATTTTATTTACTGTAGGAACTGAGGACCAACTACAGTGCAGCTATTTTTTTCGTGATATTTCACAATTTTTTTCGGCCTTCTCCATCTGCCTACTATTTGCTTTGGAATATATTATCCCACCAAAAACATTAAATGTAAAAAAATGCCAAGTCTCTCGATGCAGTCTTTCCATCGTAAAAAGTTTTGAGATCTCATAGAAGCCAAGTCCTATTCAAAATATTTTGTAGTTATAAATCAACATTTAGTAATTGTATCAATAGTTTTCTTTATATTATAATTATAGTGACTTGGCAATGAGCACAAGAAGAAACAAATAAAACGGCATATTTGTAGGAGTTGAAAGTTACACACACCGCATGCGTAAACATTAATATCACAAAATTAATTTTCTTTTGGTTTATCCGTGTCGTCCCAACCGAATTTCGGCAACGGCAGTCAGTCTTAGTGTACTCTCGATTCATTTACTTTCATAAAGCGATGGCCCGTAAGGTATTCTTAATTATTGTATTGGAGCATGTAGTCGGTAGTGACCATCATGATTCACACATAACAAATAATCTGATCACTGGTCTCGTCAGTAACATTTGCACATAATTCCAGGCATCAAACAGCTTTTAATTTGTGCTCATTGCCAAGTCACTATAATTATAATATAAAGAAAACTATTGATACAATTACTAAATGTTGATTTATAACTACAAAATATTTTGAATAGGACTTGGCTTCTATGAGATCTCAAAACTTTTTACGATGGAAAGACTGCATCGAGAGACTTGGCATTTTTTTACATTTAATGTTTTTGGTGGGATCTCATTTATTTTTTGTAAGTGTATTTCTTTCTTTTTTTTTAGATGTCATAATTTCTAGGACTTCAGCTACTGCTTTGCTTAGAACCCATTCTCTATCTCTATCTCTTTTGTTTCTTCTCTGAGACTTCGTTACTTCTAATGTAAACAAGCTTAAACTTATATATATCTACTAACTTACAAACTATAGCTAAACTAAACTAAATAACACGTAAAGTTCTCCGAATATCAATTATCACTACAATATTTTTTAGTTTCGAAATGGTTTTTCATAGACAGGTGGCGCTATCAAATGAAAATTATCGAACTATTCTGAAGTACTACTTAGACTGCGCTTTGTAACGAAACCATAGCGCGATTCAGACACGTACAACGCCATCTATCGAGCGCGCATACAATATTTATCGCAATACAATGGAGTT
Organism: Trichoplusia ni; assembly: GCF_003590095.1. Classification (NCBI taxonomy): domain Eukaryota; kingdom Metazoa; phylum Arthropoda; class Insecta; order Lepidoptera; family Noctuidae; genus Trichoplusia; species Trichoplusia ni. The sequence continues at coordinate 11,593 of NW_020799702.1, read as the reverse complement.
TTAGCTTTATTAATTTAATGAATTATGAATTTTATGTATTAATTTGTATTAATGATAGTCTGTGTATTACATTTATATTATTCTTTTCTATTCTATGTATGTATTCATCCAATTGAATAGGTACTTAAACAACGAACAAAGTTAACAATGCAGTCAAAATCCATACATAATGTTCTTGCCAAACCGCAAATATAAAATTGTTTTCTATGGCATATTATTTTTTAATGTTTTTATAATTTTTCCTTTATATGTGGCTAAGGACCTATCTTGGTGCAAAATTTGAAGTTTCTAAGTCTGCTAGAAGTACCTTAGATTTTTGATGATCTGTCAGTGAGTCAGTGAGTCAGTGAGTCAGTGAGTGACAAAATGGTGTAACTTTGATCGACCGTAACTCCTAAACCATTAATTCAATTGGCATGTAATTTCGAACTTAAGCTTGTTCTAATGCCTACTATTATTCCCCGAAAAGCTAAACTCCTAGCTTTGTCCACGTCGAAGATACAGGGGGGGCGAAACAGCCGCGAATCGCTTCGAGAAAAGATGGTACGGCCGTGCCCGTTTTGCTCGAGACTTGGCAGGGGCACTGCCGTGCCCTCAGATTGTATTTTATAGTTGCTGACAAACTATTAAAATCAAACATATACATTCTTCGCTTTTATAATATGAATATATAGACTTCCAGAAAAACAACAAGCAGTAATACTTAATAGCAAGCAGTAATAAAATAAATAAATTTGAATTTGAATTTGAATTTGAGTAAACTGGACCAGTCAATGAAAGAGAGAGTGACGTTATTTCGCAATAACGTCATTCGAATCTTCATATCTCTCCTAATGAAAAAATACTAATGGCTATTTATAACAATATGCCTAATAACATAATTAAAAACCCAATAATTCACATTAATTAATATTACGCAGGTATACATTAATGACAATTCCCGTAGAAGTATTTTCGTATCTCATTGTTCCTTGGATAGGTTACATCTCTATCCAATAGATTGGTTCATTCCGCTCCAATTGGGATCTTCTAGTATTATTCGTTCCTGATTTGAACACGGGAATCGTCAGCAATTTCTTGTAATTTTCTTGATGTTTTCGTGCAAGAGTTATCTGTAGTTACTGCGTATGGTAAATAGAGTAAAGAATTATTTTCCTACGTTTTTATTCGCTTACTTTCTTGTTTGTTTGTCGTTCCGCTTGCAATTTTGAGGCGCTTCCCGATAAGCTATCAGGCTGATTTTTTTTAGGATAAAATTTAAAACACCAAATTTTTTTTTGAAGTGTGTTCTAAAATTCATTATACCTAATTATTAGAAAATAATTAAAAAGTGATTCAAAACAATCCTATATTTAGTCATTTATCTTTTGTTCGTACTCAAAACTAAATCATTATACCCTTAAATATAATAAATGATTAAACTTCGAGTTAAATTCTAGGTACCTCAGCTTACCTTTGTCAATATATACGGCGAATTAGAGCAACACCACTTAATCACCCGCCGTCAGAACAACAAGACAACAACCTTATAACTCTGTCAGTGGAAACTCTTCAAAACTCACTCACTGCCACATAAGTTGTCACAAACTCACTGACAGCCTACCATGGTATCTCATTGAGTGAGTTTTGATTAAAACTCACTCAATGAGAATTTCAACAATGAGCATGATTGAAATCGAAAATCTGAACGTATAGCACAAAAATGAAAAAAAAAACATTTTGGGCAGTTATCTTGAGCAAACGACCAAGCGTGCTCAATGCTGCGAGAAGAATGACGTCTAAAATAAATAATTTTTAATTTTCCATTAAATTCATTTCATTTAAACATAAGTCAATAAACTAAGTTTCTATAAAACTAGAAATACGATATTTTTATTCTCCTATCGTTTTCCCAAAGCATGAGCACGACGTGTAAATATTATTCAAGCAGTCTCACTAATAGTTTTATTATGCGTTTCCTGAAATATTATGGGATACTCAAGTACCTACTTGTGACGATAAAAACTAATGGAGGTACCTTCAATATTACGATGGGTTCATCGAGCGGACCTTCGGATTTCATATTACGTAGTCAGATTCGGAAATCATGGTCGTGTCGAAGCGTATTTAACCAATATGAAGTTTTAAAATATTCTATGTTCTTAGGTTTGGTAACCAGAGAGTAAAAATAAATGCCAAAGAGTAAAAAAAAATATTACTAATACCCCGCCGTGAACTGTCTGTCCATCTGTTCGTCCGTCGATCACAAAGTTGCTTATCACCAACCGTGATAGCTAGATAGTTGATATTTTCATAGAATTTCTGCCGCTATAGTAATAAATAATTACAATAAACATTGAGGTTAAATAGCGGTTACTACCGTTATAGTTACTTCAGTCAAAAATTCGGCGGGCGACCAATTTTTGTTGCTCATTAGTTTTTCTATAGCTGTTACAAAATACCACAATTGCGAAAAAAAAAAATGTATTTCGAGTTTTATTCTAGAACCAATGGTACCACCTTTTATACGTAGATCACGAAATTCACAAACTTCACTCTCACAAGTCGTGAACTCTTACAAATGCTTGTTTTATTGCCATCGCTTTTTTACTGGTAACACCGTCTAAAAACTTGCCAGAAGACAAATTTGTTGGACGTGATGCCTTACCGTTATATTATACAGTTTGAAACAAATAAGAGTGCTTTGTGATACGAATTAGTAATGTCCCTTTGTTATTATTAATGAGGGGATTTTATTGAAGAGAGGAAATTGCATTTCAAAATGAAAGAGTGCGGACGAAGATTTTTGCTTTGACTTTTTATGCGTTCTTTGGTTTGTTGTCTGTTTGGTGTAGGATACAAGAACCTACATAAGTTTTATTTTTTAGTGTACAATCGTTGATATTTAAATATACTTGAGAAAGCTCTGAAATTGTCTAATCTTGCTTTTAGTTCAAAAGCGAGATTAGTGTCGTTTGTGGGTTTCTGTCTACTTTCAGAATATATTTTATACAGAGAAAGATTGAAATGTAAAACTAGCTGCTTCCCAGCTTAGCCCATATTAATATCGGGGGAAATAAATACAAAATAAATACCTTCCTTTACCATAGTCAGATAAAAGTCTATGTTTTTATCCAAAGTGTCAGCTACCTCCATACAGAATTTCATTGAAATTGGTCCAGTCATATGGGCGTAAACTGGTAACAAGCATAAAAAAACACATACTTTGTTATTCATAATATTATTGTCATGAACACAATGATGTCAAAATTATACGCACAAAAGTGAATATAAACCACGGTGACATAAAAACGAAGACAATAATCAAGTCTATCCTTTCATGTAGAAAATTAGGCGAACTCCAGAAGCTTCTTAGAGGCTTAATAAAAAATTTGATCTGTTTAAACAGAGCAATTCATATTCATGAATGACAATAATTCACTGCGAGGTTGAATAAATTAGATGGCAGGAGTTTTTTCGCGGATCATAGAAAGACCGACATGCCTGATAAGACGGAGGTATTATTCATAACTGTTTTCTTTCTTCGTTTGAGGGGAAATCCTCATGAACTACCACTTCTTCGGGGGTGATAGCGAGTAGAGATATAAAGTGGTATTTCTTTTTGATATCTCATGTGAAAGAGAACTAAGAAAGAAAAAAAATGTAATTCTGATTTGTAATTTTCATGCATTGGAGAATTTTAAATCAACGATAACGATTGTCCGGCAGATATGCATGATGAATTTCTATGCATTGCCAAATTCGGGAGACGTTGCACGGCGGTTAAGGATCAGTCAGTTGGAGTTTGACACTGAATTCCTGAAATCTATTTTCCTTGTTAGAGAATAGCTTAAAAGGTAACCATTTCGGATTGAAGATATTCTTTTTATTACCAAGAGACATAGAAGTCGACAATAATCATTATTTCTGTAGCGACACCGATTCATCCATATCTTGAAACTTCCCTGAAAAATAAAAAAAATATGAACAAGAATATAAAGGGGAAGTACTAGATAACACGATGAAATGAGATGAAACCTTATGAGAAGTTTGATTAGTTGGCCGTGGCTAATATCTGTTGCGAAGCAGAAGGAAATACTTTTATATAAGAAACGATACTTTATATTACACCAATGAAGAGCTTTCAAAGTTCTGAATAAAATTCAAGACTCAATTCAATACATACCCCTCTTGCCTACTTGCCGTATTTGAGAGAACAATATAATTTAATAACGGTTATAAACAGTAGACTTCTCCACGGGAAGGTTTATTTAAAACACTCAAATTAAGTATTATTGCCCATAAACTCATCTCCCTTTTTTCCACGATTCAAGGCGTTCAAGAAAAAAGTTGCCTGCGGCAAATTTACTTGCATATCACGTACCTATTAGGGATGGGGGACAAATAAGACGTTTATTTAAACAGGGGTGCAATATAAGGGAGCTGAATAAAGTGAGCCAACCCTATTAAAGTAAGAAATAGAATTACGTTCCGGTATACGTCGAGTTATTGCTTTGAAGTGATGGAGAAAAATGCTTGTTTTCTTTTTCCATGTATACCTACGATTGGGCCTTGAAAAAATGTTACCTTATATTTTTTGGTCTGCTTTTTGTAGGCAAAGAAATCCTTTGTAGGTGACTTTTAATATAAATTTCTTCTTTGAGCTGACACTAGAAAATCTTGTTTACCCACTGGATTCAAAATACGTAGATCTTTTGTTAGAATCTGATTAAAAACTAAAACTAAGGCAATACGAACGTCCTACGGCAGGTATAGATTCCACAACAAAAGTGTAAATAAGACAAATAACCCAACTATCAATAGTCCGCTAACGACGTGCACTCTTACAGATGAACTCGATTAATCGTACAAAAGTTCCTCCAATATTTCCTCACAGAACATTACCGAAGGGTCGTTTGTATGAGAGTACTTTTAGTACCTAAGACCTAGTGAGGAGTTATCAGTCTTCCACATGGCCGGCTATGAGACATGGCAAGCGCGAGTCCCTGTGTCCGATCGACGACAATTTGTTACATTATTCCACATGAATTGTTTTACGTTTCCACTTTTAGATACTTTTCTTACAGATAAGGATAGTCTGAAATTTGCCTTCAATTGAGAATGGAAATTGTTTTGTTATTGTAGCATCTGGTAACCCGTTCTATTTAGGGATTTCATGCAGAATTTGTAATGGTTAAGTGCGTAAATAATAATTGAGTAATTTATTAAATTTTGAATTTCTTGGACAAGTACCTTACGTAAATGTTTTATAGTAAGTATGTTCTAAACAAATCTAATCCGTACAAAATACATTAAACACTTTATCAAAGGATAAATTAGTGCCTGTGAACCACTTTGCAAACTTATAATTAATTCAGTTGAAAATTGCTTCCATATTAATTTTAAAACGTGTGGCCTGTCGAACTACACATTTATTAGGTGGGATGTGGTAGGTGTTTAGTTAATTAAAACACAATTTATAATGTTATATAAAGGACTATTAAATCGAGATAAGTATTAGTTCATTGTACATTTGAGTGGAATTAGTTGCGGATAAATTAACAGATGTTTAGTAATTAAACTAATGCGATTATTGAACTCTCTTTCCAGTTTTTAAATCAATGTCTTATTTTTAGGGCTTGTATGGATAGCTAACCACACTTGCCCTTTATTGTCCCTCTGCCTACTGTAGGCTCAACGAAACCACCGAAATAGTCGAGCTCGGTGTGTCACACGGGAAACGATTGACTGTCTTAGAAGTTAGGACCTACGATGATAATAATCTAAAGAAGGGATAAGGTAAAAAGGTATTATTCTGGATGGGTCCGAAAACTATTTATTGCATTGTCAACAAATTAATTTAAAATCCCAAATTTAAAACCACTGCACACTGTATTCTTATATCATAGCATATGATGCTGATAAACAAATAATCAATGAAAAGAAAATATAAAAAAATCACAAACCAGTAATAATATATTCACATAAATAAATTCAATTTGATGGTGTTTAATGGCAATATATATATATATTTGTTTTTTTTTTTTTTTTTTTTTTGTTTTATGGCAATCTGCTGTTCTTTACAACAATTTCTGCCAGCGTCGTGTAGTGATTGCACATGGGTAACTAAAAGGCATTAACTAAAACCGTTTCCTTCAATATTTTGTTGGCTACCTGGAACAACACAAATATAGGTGTTAGTGAATAATAATACTTATTATATAGATTATGTACACACATATACACTACATATAACATACTTACAACCTTATTTTGTTAATTATTATAAATTTAATAAATGCACATATAATTTGGGGATTAGGAAAAAAGGAAAGGAGATGACGGACATTAACTGGGTGCTGAATTTGTAAATTACTTATGACTTGATCCATATTAAAGCCGTTGTTACGGGGGCAGTTGAGGAAAATGTGATCTAGGGAGCCCTCCTCTAGACCACACTCGCAAAGGGGGTTGTCACGGACTCGAATTTTGTGAAGGAAGATTGGAGTACAGCAATGACCAATGCGGATACGGCATATTACTGACGTAACCCACTTTGGGACCTTTTTGAATTTATAGAACCAAGGTTTGGAGGGGATAGAGGGTTGTATTGCTGCGAAAGCTCCACCCTTGGTCTTACTGGACTCGGCCCAGTAAGACTGCCAGGTTTTGAAGAGGTCTACTTTGGCCTTATGGATCAAGTCATAGGTTTCGACTCGATAATGCGACTTGTCGGCTAAGCTGCTGGAGACAGCTGCTTTAGCAGCTGTATCCGCACACTCATTTCCTGCGATGCCCATGTGGCCTGGTATCCATACAAGTATCACCTCTATATCCTTACTGGAGAGAAGATGCAAAATAATTTTAATTTGAATGATGACTGGACTACGAAGTTTATCCTTTAAAGAATTTTTGGTAATAGCTTCCAGGGCACTTCTGGAGTCAGAGAAAATAACTGCCTTTGTGATATTACTGTGGGAAGAGATATATGAGCATGCCTCTAGGATGCCAATACACTCTCCAGTGAACACAGACGTCTCTGGAGGGCATTGGAATTGGAGAAATGTTTGATACTTTGAAATATAGACGGCAACACCGGTTTTGCCATCTGGGCTAAATTTTGCAGCGTCTGTAAAGAACCAAAGATGTTCCGGCCACTTATTATTAGCGAACTGGGAGAAGCAAACGTTCGCTTGGATGGTTTCTTTACTGAGACCAATGTAGGGGATGAAATTCGGGACAAAATGTATGACGTTGTATGGGGAGGCAAAAACAGGTAATTTACTACACTGGCGAATTGGGGCACACTCTCCAACCATACGAATTTTCCGAAAGGAGTTTAAGACTAATGGGGGGACTTTATGCCTCCAATATGGGCACTGTCTAAACAAATTATCCAAAATGGACAGTCGCGGCAATATCTTGTGGTTGGAATTAAAGAATATCTTGTAAACAAATTTGTCAGCAAGGTATTGCCTGCGTAGGAGAAGAGGAGGGTCGCCACTCTCAACCTGCAACGCGTTAATCGGTGTAGACCTCATACAACCCAATACAATGCGGAGGGCCTTGGACTGGACGATGTCTAGCTTGGCCAGTGCAACTTTGCTGCACGGTTCCAGCCAAAAACTAGCATAGTCCAACAGGCTCCTTATTGTGGCATTGTAAATGAGTTTTAATGTGAACGGATGAGCGCCCCACCAAACGCCTGCAAGAGCACGCAACAAATTAAGCTTCTTCTCACATTTGTTAACGACATAGCCAACATGGGAGGCACCAGATAGTTTAGAATCCAGGATGACACCCAGGAATTTCACGCGATCCTCTAAGTTAATAGGGGAGCCTTCAATTTCAAGGTGAACATCCGGGATAACTCTTTTCCGAGTAAAGATAACCACTGAGCTTTTAGAGGCAGACAAAGTGAGACCGTGAGAAATAAGCCAGTGGTTTAAGGAGTCGAGAGATACCTGCATGGACACCGAAGCCTGTTCTATCGACGCTTTCGGTAGATAAAGACAAAGGTCGTCCGCATACTGCAGGATTCGGCAGTCACTATTGAGGGATCTATGGAGGTCAGAAGTATAAATATTGTATAGAAGAGGACTAAGGACCGAACCTTGAGGGAGACCTCTCCAAAGGGTTCTAGATTCTGAATCTACACCGGGAATGTGGAGCTTGACATAACGTTCCAAGAACAAGTTACAAATGCATTGTCGCATCTTAGCCGGGATACTCAGCTGTCGTAATTTACTACTGAGCACGGAAAGAAGAACATTGTCATATGCAGCTGAAATGTCAAGGAAGACCGCCAAAACGGACTCGTTTTTGGAAAATGCGATCCGCGTATCCGTGACAAGAACGCCAATGTTATCCATGGTGCTGACTGCCTTTCGGAATCCAAATTGAGACTCGGCTAGAAGATTGCGGCTCTCCACAAACCACTCTAGCCGATTTTTGATGAGGTGCTCCAAGATTTTGCCAATGACGGGTGAGAGAGCAATCGGACGGTAATGACTAACGCTGTCGGGAGTTTTTCCTGGCTTCAGGATCGGGATGATAAGCTGGGTTTTCCAGCTTTCTGGGATATGGGACAGAGTGAAGCAGGAGTTTATTAGGGATAGGAGGTACTGGCGACAACGATCTCCAGACCTCTTGTAAAAGGAATAGGGGAAGCCATCAATCCCAGGGGCCGAGTCATGGACGTGGTTGAGCACTGACTCCAACTCACGTAGAGAAAATGGCAGGTCCAAGGGGTCGTTGGAGGAGGGGGATGAAACAAGGGGAGAAGGACATTCCTCATTAAGAGGAACATAAGGAGGGGCTAGTTTACAGAGGAAGGAGTTCGCAAGGTCAAGTGGAATTGAAGGAGGACTTTGGGATGAACAGCCTCGGCTGTATCCCTTAAACTTTTTCCAAATGACTGAGGCTGGGGATGAAGGAGACAAGGAAGCACAGAAATTTTTCCAACCCTCATATTTCTTCCTTTTGAAGAGACGCCTGGATCTAGCAAGGATCCGATTATACTCCATCAGGTTGGTCACTGACATAGACCCGACGTATCTGGACTCGGCTTCCCTCCGGGCTTTGACCATGGCAGAACACTCGCGGTCCCACCAAGGCGGGGATGAAAGCTTCCCGGAAGCCGAGTTCTTAAGCGGGATACTATGTTCAGCGGCCAACGAGACAGCACCAGAAAATCGCTCTATGCAGGTATCGAGATTGTCTGGAGAAACTTCCGGCATAGAGAGGACTAGGGAATCAAGGTATTGGGAATACAAGTCCCAGTTGGCGCCCGGAAGCTTGTATTTTAGGAGGGGAGGATTGTCTCTACTGGGTAGTGATCTATTAATAAGGGTGGTGCGGATGGGATAGTGATCACTACCATGGGTGTGGTTAAGGCGTTGCCAATCCAATTGGCCCGTCAGACTGGTCGAGCAGACAGTGAGGTCCACACAACTTCTACTTTGGCCGGGTCTGGGGAGACGGGTTTCCAAACCGCCGTTGACGACACAGAGCCCGACCTCGTCGATTAAATCAACAAGGTCCAACCCCGGGCCATCACAGTAGTCGGATCCCCATAGGAGGTGGTGACAGTTAAAATCACCCAGAATTATGGTTGGGGTTTGGACAGCACAGATATTTTTTATATATTGGAAGCATACGGGATTTGGGGAGGGGATATATATAGAAATAAAATTAATGCCGAGTAGGTTTACACCTACAACACTAACTTCATCGCCATGGGGGGGAAGTGGAAGAGGGGAGAAGGAGAGGGAATTATTTACAAGTATAGCGGCTCCGCCATAACCGTCAGGACGGTCATCCCGGAGCACGCTATACCTGGGGATATTAAAATGGAGGCGTGGGGTTAGCCACGTCTCTGCAATTGCAAAGATTGCTGGTTGGTGCAAGTTGATTAGGTGAGCGACCTCATGTTTTTTCGGGAGGACACTCCTGGCGTTCCACTGGAGGAGATGGAATGTGACGGGGGATAGTAGGTTAACAATGTTTTTGGCAACGTGGTCTGGTAAGGGATAGGAAGAAAGAATAGTTGTGAGCAACATCACTATCTGCTCAATAGCCGAAACATTTTCGGTAGATGTAGGGTTGGTAGGGAGCCCACATCCGTTCGCGGGTTGGGGAATGGTAAAACTGTTCAGGATGTTTTGATGAGCCTGTCGATCGTAACCTGGGGAAAGAGGGGCATGGGATTTTGGCGGAAGGAATACAGTCTTCCTGTATGATGTGGAGGTAGGTTGGCGAGAGTGGGAAGGACGAGCTACTTGGGATGGGATGAGGGTGTGTGGAGCAGAGGGCGCTGATGCCACAACATCAGCAAAGGACTTACGGACTGGGGGGAATAACTTTGCTGCCTCAGAGTAGGACAGATTCTTTTCAGACATGCAGGTTTTAATGTTCCTCTGCCTATGGTACTCTGGACACTGCCGGCTGGTGGCCAGATGGGGCCCTTCGCAAAATAAGCAAATTGGCTCCTCTGACGTACACCCCTCCCCAAAGTGATCTCCACCACAGCGGAAGCACCGTGGCTTAGACCTACATTGGGTCTTGGTGTGCCCAAACCTACAACATCCAAAGCCTTGAATGGTGGGATAATTGTATAGCTCTACCAGAAGGGAGTTATGACAGCAAAAAACACGTTCAGGAAGAACCCTACCGTCAAACGTTAAGACCACTGAAGAAGTGGGCAGCCATTCCGATTTACCATCATTTGTAACTTTCTATTCAATCGCCTAATTTTTTAAAATCTGACCACAGCCTGAAGGGGATCTTAAATTATCGGAGCATTCCAAGTCAGACCAGTCTGCTGGGACACCCTTTACAACACCCATACGCGTGATATTAAAGGTAGGGATTAATGTTGAGTAGCCTTTTTCTTTTAAGAAAGAGCTTTCCATGAAAACATTGGCGTCCCTGGGGGCTTTAAACTCTACCGAGATACGGTTTCTACCAATCTTTTTAATTCCATCCTCTGTGATGTTTTTGACCTCATTCCTCAACAGTAACTGACCAAATCTCACTGGATGCATGGTCGAACCCGCCTTAGGGTCCACGTCTGCGTACGAAACAAATACAATAAACGGGGCAACGTCAGTGTCAGTGTATTTGGACCTAGCTATTAAGGACGGAGCGGAAATTCTGTCCCGTTTTGATGAAGGTGTTATTGTGTCATCGTTACACACGTCCTTTTCCTTGTCCTCAATTGGTCGTTTGCGCTTCGGTAGGGAAGTTTGAGTCTCCATAGCTTCGAAAGACGCCAAAGGAGCTGTTACCACCGGAGTGTATTCAAATAAATCTTTTGATTGCGGATTGGGGTCGGTTTGGGGGTTGGATCCATGCACTGGGGATCATTGGGTCTGGCGGACGGCCCGGAGGCCGGTCGTCAGCGTCCATGATCGCGCGGCGGCTGCCGCATAAAACAAGGTAGCACTGTGTACTTACCGGAAAAATTTGACGCTCACAAACACAAAACACAAAGGACACACACAGATAAATAAAATGCAACCAAAAAACAATCGGAAAAACGAACTTCTACTGCCCAAAAGCTTATGAGAAGAAACTCCACATGTGTTAATCAACAAACACAAACCGGAAGTCT
>NW_020799701.1:0-24310 GCF_003590095.1 Trichoplusia ni | reverse complement strand
TTCATGTGTTTACGAATTAGGGGTAAACTTTCCTAAATCGTACTTTTTCCTAAAACGTACCCCATCGAGTTCTCGTTTCGTGAAACTGCAGTGGCGACGCAAGTGCTAGAAAATGAAACTACTAGTTGGCATTGTTCCGTGATCCGAGCAACGACTCCATGCTGCCGCTCCTTTTAAAATTATTCAAAAAGTAAGTAATTCTGCTGTTTTCAAGTAATATTTTTGGTTCATTCATAAGGTTTTCAATTTTCTTCACGCTGGGTTATGTAACTTTCGAAGCATCTTTTTTGATTCTATACATAATTGCGTTTTAAATTACTGTACATTTATGTTTAAGCCTGACAGCCATTTTGTTACGCGCCAAATTTGAAATCCTTAGTTAACTTGTGCCTAATTCGTACTCATCACTTTGTTCTATTTCGTACCGGTACAAATTAGGAATAATTGTTTCTTTTTTTTGTTTAAGATCGACATGGCTAAGCGACGATACAAAACTTGGTCAAGTGACGATATGGAAAAAGCCCTCAGTGCTTATAAAGATGGAAGTTTTAAAATTTAATGAAACTTGTCGTGTATTTAATATTCCAAAACCGACATTTCGGCGTCATTTAAAAGGATTGAATATGCACGAAGGAATTGGACGTCCGAAATATTTAACAAAAGCAATGGAAGACGAACTAGTTAACCATATATTGGAATTAGAATCCAGATTTTTTGGCGTTACCATACGTGATTTACGCCACTTAGCATACCAATTAGCGGAAAAATATGGTTTGCCTCACAAATTTAATCCGGAAACTAAACTAGCTGGGTGGAAATAGTACTATAAATTTTTAAAAACCCATCCTCAAATATCTTTAAGGACTCCAGAACCGACATGCATGGCTCGCTGCAAAGGCTTTAACAAAAAAACCGTTATGGAGTTTTTTGATAAATACGAAGCTCTTCTTGATGAAGGAAAATTTACGGCCCAGCAAATTTACAACGTGGACGAGACTGGCTTGAGTACAGTGCATAAGCCATAGATTATACACTAATACTGGTAGCATAAGCCTCAAAAAGTTCTAGCTCTTAAGGGTAAACATCAAGTTGGTGCCGTTACTAGTGGTGATCGGGGCTTGAACACAACATGTATCTGCTGTATGAACGCTGCCGGAGAATTCATTCCACCTATGCTAATATTCAAACGTAAAAGAATGACGGACGATCTTAAAAGAGGAGGACCACTAAATACAGTATACACTTGCTCTGAGAGTGGCTGGATAACTTCTGAGTTATTCGTCGATTGGTTAAAGCATTTCATAAAGTCTGTAAAGCTGCAGATATCCAAAGAAAAACAGGTTCTTCTCATTTTAGATGGGCATTCCACGCATACTAAAAACTTGGATGCCATTAACCTTGCACGAGACTATGGTATTGTAATGCTGTCCTTGCCACCGCACACCACACATAAACTTCAACCATTAGACCGGTCATTTTTTAAGCCACTGAAGCAAAATTTCAATGCTGCTTGTTCATCATGGATGAGAAATCACCCAGACTCCGTAATTAAGCAGGCAAACATATCAGAAATTTTAGGGATTTCTTATCCTCGAGCTGTCTGTATGGAGACAGCCATACACGGATTTGAATCTTGTGGGTTATGGCCTTGCAATCGATTGAAGATCAGAGATGACGAATATGTTATACTGGAAGATAATTATGAAGAGCTACTAGATGTAGGGCCATCAGTTAGCTCCCATTCGACTGTGGCAGCGGAATCTGTAATTGAAGTACAGAATCAGCCAGCGGCATTGCCATCTGATATTACACCAACGAAGACCCCTGCAGCAGTGACATGCAACCCACGACAGTGAGAGTCCGAAATCAAACGCAATTCGAGCAACCATACAAAGCCTTTCTCCATTGATTAGTCTACATAAGCCAAAAAGGGTAGTAAAAAATAAAACAACATCTCAAGTACTTACAGAAAGTCCTTATAAAAAAGAATTAGAAAATAAGTTAATAGATTCAAAAAATAAAAAACCTAACGAGTCAAAAAAGAAGGCTGTATGTAAAAATTTAAGTGGACAAGAAGTCGTCAAGAGGAAGAAATCCGAAGAAAGAAAGGTTACGAAGAAAGCAAAAAAAGAAAAGGAGAACGAAGAACAAAGCTGGTATTGTTTCTTCTGTAAAGAGAATAAAAAAGAAGACATGATACAGTGCACAGAGTGTGAAACCTGGATTCACGAACTTTGTGCCGGAGTTGACAAAAATGCACGTAATTTTATTTGTGATGATTGCAAAGAATTAGAAACAACAATAAGATATGCTATGCATACTTAAAATGTTAAATTTATATTAGAAATTATACCACAGATCTCGACAAACTAATCAGATTAGTTAAGCAATATAGTTACTATTACTTATGTATGTCAATTACTGTGATTATGAGACTGATATTAATCATAGGATCTTAAGTTTGTTATAGAGATATACGGGTACGATTAAGGAATATACAGGTACGTTTTAGGAAGATTTAAGCCTAAATCGTACCTTTTCCACTTTTTTTTTATTTAATTATTTCTAAGAAGTTATCTAAGTTTGAGTTCCATTTGTTATTTTTGTTGATTACTTAATAAATAAAGATTCTTGAAACACCAATTGAATGTTCATTTCTTATTTATATTTCCAAATAAGTAGCATATTCTCTTAGGGGGTACGAATAAGGCAAGTTTCCCCTAATACTTTTTTCAGTGGTTTGTTTAACTCTTTGTTAAGCAAGCACGTGACTCTAAGTTTCGACGCTGGATAACATAATTTTGGAATACTTGAAAAATCTTTATTTAATTTCGCCTATTTTCGGGTCCTAGTCCATTGTTAAGGCATAAGTGTGTGTCAGTCTACTGTTCCCGGTGTCCCAAAACACGTAGCAAAATGCTTTGTTTAAACTACCATTTTGTGTCAAATGTTTTTGTCGACACGCCTATTATATCATAAATCGTTGACCTCTGAAATATTACAAAGTGATTTGAATACCAGCGCTTCTATTGAACTTTTTATGACAAAAGTCACTGTTGAAGGCAGGGTATTGAGTTTCAACTGTTCATGAAGTTATTGAAATAATGTTAGTTCAATAAACGTGTTTTTACACCAGTATAAACATCACTAGACACTTTTTTTAAAACATACATTCTAAGCAATGCTAGTATTAGGAGACTGACTAGACAACTGGTAAACATACTCATATCTTTCTTAATAAATACAAATTACTGTAAAATTACTCAGATAAATGCTCGTGCATAGCAAAAAAACATTTGTCCTGCGTGGGAATCGAACTCACAACCTCCGGTGTAGCAGTCTACGCCACTACCAGACCAACAAACCAGTCAATCACCTTGTAAAGAAATGTTTTTAATGTTATTTTATACCTAATGTCTTTTATAACATCAATCAAAAAAATTATATTTGCTACCATACCAACTAATAAAAAAAGGTGAATTCAGTATTCTGAAAAGCGATTGTATTGCTAGTGTCGCAATACACTGTCGAAGGCTTAAATCCAGATATAGTGCGTATTCTTAAACTTCTGGACCTTTTTAAACATGTACGTTTGTGTCATCCAAAAAGCCAATTAAACAATTAGTCAAACTTATTATAAAGTTAATCAAATTACTTTTTAATTAATCTGAGCTACAATCATTGATTACAACACTTATTTATTAAAGAAACTGATTACATTCGAGGCGTCAAATAAATTAGGTTTCATTATAAATTACGGTTTTCTATCTGACTATTGCCACAGAATATAAAATAGTACTATGCATTGCATTTCTATTAAGTTGTTAGAGAGTGTTATTATATTAGTTTTAGTAATAAATTGCCAGTCTTAATAAAAGGAGTTGTGGAACTAGAAATGTTAAGTTTAAAGTTGTCTAGGCAAGAGAATAGAAATGTTGATGCTGTAACTTTTTAATAGAAATTATGCATAAGTAGGTCGGTCGTTAGACTGCCTTTGTGATTTGTAAATCTAATTAATAACTGATTTCATTAATAGAAAATCTATGAAACTTTGCGTCTTAAATACGTGCAGGAATTATTTTTATCACAAATATTTGAAAATTGAGAATCGAATCCATTGCCGCCGCTTGGTGATAAGGAGAAATCACAGCGACAGGACCTATATGTGTTATCTCGGAACGATAGCTCCCAGACCATTCGCAGGCACAGGGTAATTAGAAAAGTTTTAAAAGAATAACCAACACCCCAGCCAAATTCAAATGCATATTATTTTAATCATGATGTAGATAATTGGCATTAAAGAATAAAAGTAGGTAAGTATATTTTGATACATTACTAAGTTACAATACAATTTTAGGGATTTGTAAGTATTTAGCTTCTATTTTCGTGGTACAAAAAACACACACAAACACAACTGGTTGTAAGCATTTCTAATAACTCGCTAACGTAGTGATTGCCATACTATCGAAAGGCGTTGAAATATTTACAGCATTTCTTTGTAGCTATTTTCTACTTTTAGCTGTGTCGTGGTGGCCTAGCGGTATATGTGCATATTGCACGAGCCACGAGGTGCAAGGTCAATACCACGCAGGGAAAGTAGATACCAAATTAACTTTTTAAACTTATACTCATGTCCCTTTTATCATTGTTCAAAGTCACCTCTAACAAAACGGTGAAGGAAAACATCGTGACGAACAATATTGGAATCTAAATTTTGAATATTTACTTTGTAATCGCCCACTAAGTTAGCGCGGTAATTAATGTGAAGAATAAAATAAAAGCGTAAAAAGAGGCCTGTATGCCAGGAGTGTAACTAATATAGGCTTGTTTTTTGTAAAAGTAATAATAAAGATTATTTTAAAGTCATTTATTCGTTTGCAATACAAAAATATTTACAGCATCGTCGAGAATATCAAACATAACAAAATTATCGAGAGAATTAAATAGTTAACAGGTATTTACAATAGGCACGGTTGACGTAGCACCTTATTCCTCGTCGTCATATTCGTCATCGTCTTTGTCCACGAAGCCATATTCCTTCCCGTGAGCACTGCCTCCCTTCTTTCCATACCCTGATTCTCCGTGATGGTGGCTCTCTGAACCCTCCTCCGCGGAATGGCCAGCGTCACTGTCTTCGTTGTGCCCCTCAGCGTGGAACCCGGCCTTGCTGGAGTCACCCTTGTCGTAAGCAGAGTCGTGGTGTCCGCCTTCCTTGTGCGCGCCCTCCTCCTCACTGTGATGGCCCTTCTCGTAGCCGTGCTTCTTGAAGCTGCCGCTGTCATCAGCTACGTCGTAGAAGTCGTGGTCCTTCTTAAACTCATCCTTGTTGAAGACCTTGTGGTAACCGGTGACCTCCTCACCCTTGCTGAAGTGCTTCTTGTGTCCGTGGTCTCCACCCTTGTAGCCTTCACCAGACTCGTAGTGCTTGCCGTGAGCCGAGGCTTCGTCGTGATGTCCCTTCTTTCCTCCTTCGGCCTCGCTGGAGTATCCCTCCTTGTGCTCCTTGCCGTAATGTCCAGATTCTCCCTTAGCGTGATGGCCCTTTGACACGTAGCCCTTGCTGCCCTTTTCGCCGTGAGCTTTGTGATGTTTCTCGTCGTAGTCGCTGCCGCCGCCCTTGGCGAACTCGTGTCCATGTCCGTGTCCCACGAGCTCTCCGCCTTCAATGTATTCATCGGATTCGTCACTGTCGTCGTCATCGTCGTCATCGTCGTCCTCAGCGTCCTCAACAGCGATGGGTTTGGCTGCGATATATGGCAGAGGCACGGGTGCTGCTAGTTCGTACGCCTCCAGAGCTCCAAGTTTCGGCTGCAGGAGAGGAAGTGGTGCGGCGAAGGCGTTGTGCTGCGCATGGTAGGGTGCGGGCGCTCCCAGATTAATGAAGTTCGCGGGCCGTTGTTGTCGCTCCTGTAAATGTAGCTGGTGGCGGCGGGGGGCGCAAACACCTGCACGGCCGACGCTACGGTCGCAGCCAGCAGAACGTATAAGGCTGTGGTGGCCATGTTGAGATGTGTATCGTACTGCAACTCGTGCTGTAATAATTTCATCAGCCCGTTACCCAATATTTATATCTAGCCTAGAGACAAAGGTCCGTGAGTGTGTTCGCCACCTTTCTTGTAGCCGTGTAACAAATTATTTATTAGACGAGGTTATAGGTGACAAAGACGCTGTTAATGAAAAAAATTGGCTATTGTGCAATTTGCGGGCAAACTGACCGCACCGCAAACAGGCGTGAAATGCTTTTTCATAATCGAAGAGCCTACGCGACTCATTCAGAGCAAAAAGTTGCAATGACCTATTATGTAACTAATGTAATTATAATAACAATGAATTAATAAATCGTGAATTACGAACAAAATCACGGCTTCCAAAAGTCGGTCAGTGTCAGATGCGCTGGTGTTTTACTGTTAGTCAGAAAGGCAGCACATAACTGAAACCCTTTCCCTAGCTCCTAGCTAAAGTGTGGCCAACGGAGATGTCACGAAATTTCCTATACATATGGCACGGAAAGGTGATTGAAAGGTGATCGGGGATCGAACCCAACATTTTCTACTCTCCTCTTTATATTTTCCTTGATTATAAAGATCTTTTATAATCGTCTATATCTATTAAAACGTCTTTTGCGTCCACATACGTATAGTAAACGAGTATACATAAGTTTATACGTGGTTATTTCTCAGCAGAAAATTAAAATCAAATCTTAACCAACTTCCTGGTTTACAATAATTAGCTTAAGTTTTGCTTGCGTTGCGTGTCACGCAATGTAAGCAAAACTTTGGGCTACGTTATAATGAAATGGATTGGATTGAATGAAGCTGGAAGGTAAAAACGAAGGAAGTTTATAATAAAACGAAAAACTAATCGAATATGGCGAACACATATTTTCAGAAGTACATACTTTGATTCAATAAAAAATTACCATGGTTGTTAAGTATTTTTATATCACACAAATGTTTGTTCTACACGGGTATTGAACCTGCAAAACGGCGCACACTTTGGTAGTTGACGTGACGAACACAATCATAAACCGCTCGAATAAGCCCCTAATCAGTCAATTTGAGATTTCGGACTTATGCATGTAGCATTTCTTGAAATTGTACATTCTATTAAATCATTATTTAAAAAGGTTTTTCTTTCAGTGGTTCCAATAATGTCACTTGTCGTTAGAAATAAGATAAAATCGATAAGTGTAGTCACGAGTAAGGTGTTTATTTACAGTTCACACTTTTTTTACTCAATATTTTAGAAAATATGTATTTGATTTTTTGGAAACCATCTGACGGACTAATCGGATTTTATTAGACTAATATCTATTTGTTCGTACTGTGTAGTTCTTAGTATAAAGCCACATCATTGGATTTGGTTTTTAGTCTTGAAATATTCGAGAAAGTTCAGGGAAGGTTTAAACGGTTTTAAATATGGAAAAATTGACTGCATTATTCATTTTCATCATTGGCCTAGCCTTTTCCCAACTATGTTGGGGTCGGCTACCAGTCAAACCGGTTTCAGCTAAGTACCAGTGTTTTACAAGGAGCGACTGCCTATCTGACCTCCTTAACCCAGTTACCTGGGCAACACGATACTGCATTGTTATCTACTCAAATCGGTCATTACGTGTGTCAGTAACAGCATGGTATGAGTAATGACCCAGGACACATCTATGTTATGGAGGTGATGATACACTAGACTAGAGTAGTTCTTAGAGAATTTCGGAAGGAGAACTTAGGAATATTGGGCGTTCCGTTAGCTGTGTAAGAGTACCTGTAATATTTCATTGTTTATTGTAGAAAAATATTCCCTACAGCGCTCATATACCCCGAGCGTATGCAAAAGATTGTGGGTGTGTTCGATTCGTGATAGGGTGATACACTTTAGCATTTCAAGTAAATACTCAAGTTTACCAAATTTAAACCTTGTATCGTGGGAGGTATCACAAACATCAAATCAATTGTATAAAGACACCCAGGCTCAGAAAACACAAATGCTTGTCCTACGCGGGGATCGAACCCGCGACTCGTTGAGCGCAGTGGATTTGTCGTATAGACCCTTAATCTTCGGCTCTCCACGCAGACGTACAATTTAATATAGGCCTGTGCATAGTTTGACTTAGTACGTCTATGTATTTAACAAAAGCCGAGGCTTTTATTTAAATGAGCTAGATGTCATACGTAATAGGTAAATGCTACTACTTAAAAGTAAAAATATTTAAAATTGATCTGTGTCAATGGACATTCATCAACAGCCAGCTCTTCGATTCCAGTTAAATGAAAATAAAAAGAAGTTCTTGACAACAGTAACGCGCATTTTAGTGATATTTTTATTACTTAACACAGTTAAAGTCGTCTGTTTGTGACATCATACATCTAATAAACGGATGACTCAATGTTGCCGTTTTAGAAGAGATACTGTAGCTGTAGGTTTTAGACAGCAAACACTGCAAGCTGCTTTTAGAAAAATATAAGCAGTTTCAAAAGTGGGGAACAAAATCGAATGATTTAGAATATACTCAATCGGGGTATCAAATGATAGGTGATTGGTGTTTAATGTAAGTGCTTACCTATTTTCATATGTATAACATGTAGTATAAAAGCTTGTTAGCTATTTTAAAATATTAAGTGACAAAAGTGAGTAATAAATCTGATATTTTTATTTAGGGATAACGAATCCCTAAACAAAGATATTTAGTTGATACTTTATTATAATAGTTTTACACATTACCCTAAGTAATGACTTGAGAAGGATTGTTGGATAGTCATATTTTGAATACTTTATTTACCTAGACGTGAAATTGAATAAGTATGATGAGAAAAATATACCAACTTAAATTATTGTCCTTTCTAATCACACCTACTTTTCTGGAAGATTCAGAAATAGCAAGAACCTTGCCTAAATGTTAAATTGTTTTAAATTAAATAATGTACAGAACTTTGTTAATAATTTACTTTATTTAATACTTAAATATCACGCTTTTAAATACGCTGTACGCGTCGTACAAAAACTTTGGTTTCCTTTGTGCTTCACCACACATTTCTGAGATTCTTAGCTTCCCCTTACGTAATAAATTATTTGTATTAAGCCTTCCTAATTATTAAAATACCTGACATTTTTGTTAAGCCAAAATGTTGAATATTTTATATATTTTACAATGTACAGTCATTTTATGTAAGTCTGTGTTCACAGGCATCGTTAAGAAAACAAAATGTGAGGTATGGCTTAATTTATATCTACAAATATTTACAACAAATTACCAAAAACTCAACAAAGTTGTAACAATTATCATTAATATTAAATTAATGTTTGATTTTGATACCGTAGCCTTTGCCCGCGTAGGCGTTGCTTGCAATGCCGAACTTTCCTTTGTCTTGTTGGTCGTCTGCACTGTCTTTGGATCGCTGTTCGTTCTGTTCATCTGCGTTCTTGTCGTCAGATTCACCTTTTCCGAAGCGACTGTCCTGATAGCCTGACTTGTGAACTCCCTCCTTGTATCCTCTGGCTCCTGGTCCTCTTGCATACTTACTATGTCCACCTTTGAAACTGTCTCCATCGAAAAGGTCATGGTCTTTTTTGTGTTGGTCCTGGTTATAGAGCTTGTGGTATCCGTCCGCCGCGTCCTCTGCAGCGTGCCCTGCATGGATGTTTCCTTTAAACCCTTCATTGTAAAGCTTCCCTTCATCATCGGCTTCATCATACTGACCTTTGTGACCTCTCTGCTTAGATACTGAGTAACCTTCGTGTTTCTCTGTGTTGTAATCTCCGGCTTCCCCTTTTTCATAATAATTTTTAGTCCCGAGTGTTTTATCTCCTTTAGCTCCGTATCCTTGATAACTCCCGGCATCGTAGGCATCCCCGGGCCCGAAGTCATGATTAATCCCATGATCGTAATGTCCTACTCCGTGTAAGTAATCTGCGAAGTCGCTCTTGTATCCCGACCCGTACCGCTTGGCGTATTCCTCGAAGATTTTATCGTAGTCCTCGCCTGCTATACCATCGATGTGGTCATCGTGTTCATCAGTTTTCTCTACGACAGGTTTGACCTCTTCCTCTTTGGTCTCCGATGCGGCTTTGTCCTCGTCTTTCTCCTCAGCATAGAAAGGTCCCGCAGCGGCTGGTAGAGGGGCTTTATACGCCTCTGGCTTACCGTGTAATTTAGAGAAGTGTTCGATTACTTCACTCTCGCCCATTTTAATGACGCTAGCGGGCCGTCGCTTTCCTTCTTGTAGATGTACCCGGTGGCGGCGGGCTGCAGGTCGGAGCCAGTGGTACGCACCATGACCATGCGCTCGACGGTCTCCCGCATCTCCATGCAGGAGCCATATGCGAGGAGCAACAATAGCGCGGCGACGTTACGCGCCATGCTATCGCCGTTAATGTCCACTATAATAATGACGACTAAGGTCAAGACTAGCTTTTATATAGTGAACATAATACTACATCGATCATTGACATTCATAAATGGGTCGAGTCGAGAGCGCTCTCTAGATTGGGCAATGGTCTTCTGTGTCAATGATAATGAAAAACCCTGTATTAATTTGTACGGTGCATTGCTGCGCGTTCGCGCTGACGCAGTATAAAACGATATTGTATCGGCGACCGCACACTGTAGGCATCGACCGAGCGACTCGTGACCACCTTTGTCTCAATCTATCATATTTAAAAACAGAATAAATGTTTCTAATACATGTTTTTTAACACTAAGGAAATATGATTATAATTAATATAATATTGAATAACCTTATAATCGAATGTAACGTTACGAGACCCGGCTCACCACCTTCCATATCTAGGCTAGACGTCGAACTAACCTACCAAACCCTTCACAAATTAAACTATGAATGAAAATTTATGAAAACGATATTCATATTTATTTAAACAGCTTCTACATTGAATAGCGGTTCAGTATTAAACAAAAAAACATAACATAGTAGGTACTTAAACAAATTGCGGATTGCCTGTGAAATGCTTCTGAATTTACACTGCATTGTATTAGCATGACGAGTTATACACATTATATCTATACAAATAAATGATAAATCAATGTTTGAAGTTAGAGAAGTTCTTTAACTTTTTGCGCATTTTTAAAGTATTGCTCATTTTAGATTTTTGCGACACGTTCATTTTAACTTCGTCATTGAATCCCTCTGATAGCCGTTTCTCCTTGCTGCTGAACTCGCCAGAGTTGTCCTCCATAGACCTCATCATGTATCCATCCTGCGGGTCTAAGCTTTCCGGATTCATCCGGTAGAACAGTGCGTAGGGGGCGTCATTCGTTTCCAGACTCTCCTCACGGCTCCCGATTCTCGCGACATCGATATTACTTTTATGTTCCTTGACCATATCTTTGCCAATGTACTTTCTCATATTGTCTGACACAACGCTCCTTTTACTTTTCTCGAACATGGAGTTAGATAGTGCTTTAGTATCTCGTTTCCTGTACTCGCCCTTCTTGTGTCGCCTGTCAGCTATCTTCTGAGTCATGTCATCGAGGACGCGGGTCATGACCTGCATGTTGTGGTCGTGGAGTCCATTCGCTTTGTGCAGGGTCTTGTCCATCATCATGGATGTTGGTATCCTCTGCCGGCTCTCCTGAGGTCCGTGTACTGTTAAGGAAGTCAGCTGGCGATTGTTGTTCAAACGAACTCTTTTCTGAGGGTCTGTAGATATTTGCGTCTTCCTCACGTTCATCTGAACGAAGCTAGGTTTAGGCTCGAACCCTTCATCTTTATTCCTTTGACTGCGTTGTTTCATTTGGGGCCCGTAGTCTGCGTTCACTGCTTTGGGTCTAATTGGTGGTATTGGTTGGTTACTTTGTGATAGTGGGGCTGGGTCTTGGTTCTTGCTCCCGTATTCACCTCTGACTGGCGCGTTGTTGGGCGACTGCGTGTACTGCTGTTGGTCTTGATGCCCACTGTTTGCAGGGTTCCCTATGTGCTGTTGGTGTTGATTTCTTTGATGCCACTGCTTTGGAGCTTCTGTGTTTCTGTACTCTTCGGGTATTCTCTGTCCGATGTTTTGACTGCTTCCGGGATCGTGAGCTCTGATTCTTCCGCTGTCGTGTATAGAGGAAGCGGCGTACCGCAAGGGTGTCTTCATCACTTTGAAATGCGAGTCGACCACGTGCTCATTATTTATCTTCTGATACTTCGAATTGTAGGAACCTGTGAATTGTTTTTTGCTGTTGGCTGTGAACCCGGGCTTCGCGTAGGCTCCGATACCGTTGTCTAGAGCAACAAAACCTATATTAGGGTTATCGTCGTAGATGTAGTACATGAGGACGGGAGACACAGAGTTGAAATATAGAAACGCACTGAAGATCTTTAACAGTATCTTCATCTTGATCGTTCGTGAACTAACTGTGGTCGATAACAGCATTGTTCTTATAAATTTCTTGCTCTCTTATTTCAGTTGTTTATTTACGCGCGAGAGTCGTAAACAAATAAACATGCTTACCTGAATCACGTAGCCAACGCGCTATTTCATGACGACACGTTTGGTAGGGTTACCAATTTTTGTTTCATTGTATCTAATTGTGATAAAGATGTAAACTGTGAGTAAATTACTACCCATTATTCTATTGTTTTACTTATTCGACGGGATTTTTTTCTAGACAAACAAAGATCAGGCCCTATACAATAACATCAACAACAAAAAGTCAGGTGTTGACGCAATAGTATTTAAATATAAACTTATTTTAGACTTATTCGGCTGTTTCTTCCACAGTAAGCTATTCAGCAATGATCTAATCTATGATCGCGATTCGGATTTAATGAGAGCAGAAGATTGATGTTCAATCAATAGTGTGTGTGCGTGTGATCGCGGTTTGCTTTTGAGATTGAACCTGTACATGACGCCTATTTTCTTCTTATACGTTGAAATAAATTTAAAAAGCCGGTCAAGTGCAAGACAAACGCGCTACACTGGGGAAAGGTCATCCGTCAAAATTATAACCATACCTACCGTTGCAGAGCCTCTATTTTCATTTTTGTTTGTTGTTATAGCGGCGACGGAAGCACACGGTACCGAATTTGTAAAAAAAATTTAAACTACTAATTACTAACTACTTGTAATTTCAGATTATGGAGGATATATATTCTAAGCTTGTAATAGAAGAACGAGCTGCTTATTGAAATGCTTTAGTGCAGAGGTTCCATAAACTATTTTGTCTACCGCCACTAAAGACTAATAAAAAAAAAACGAATTCCATCCCCATTTTATGAGCTTATTTAAAACCTAAGTATAACCTAAATTCTTGTGTGCTCATGCCGCCTTGAAGCGTTCACACCCCTCAAGAGGGCGCTATCGCCTACTTTGGGGAATCGTGCTCTAGTGTATCTATCACCCTTGCACCGAACATTTCACACAACCTGCGATGTGTGACGTACGAAATAAACAGCAGCGCGCTATCCGCAGAGCTCCGAGCATTCGCACAAACGTTACATTACAAAGAATCACTTAGGCATATCAACACCGTAACAATCTTACTCGAAGAAGTGCTAAAAGCTGTAACACTGTCATTTTCCTACGTCCATTCCGAGAGCAATTTAAATCTAAGCATGGCGTCTGTACAGCGAGACAATAAATAATGTTTTGAGAAATTGCGTGTAAAGGTTCCCAATATTATCTCTGCATTGTATGTTACTTTGTATTACAATAAACATTCGATCTGTCCCACCATGTGAACCTTTTAATAGGTGTAGCCAGTTGAATTGTTACATAAGAACATCGATCCCTCTCGCACGTTTAATCGACTAACAGCTGTCGAAAAATATTTGGCAATTTGAATTTGGATATTATTTTTTACGGTTTAAAAATTGAATGAATAAATCGATGCCGAAAGATTGGTGAGGCATGGGGCATGACACAATATGACTGGCGGAAAACACGGGGATCCCGATTTTGCAGTAGCCGGAATCGCTGGATATAGCCAATAGTTCTACTCACTAAATCTACTACTAGCTATAAAAAAAATAGTTCTTTTGAATATGCAAAGCTTATTAATATTTTTGTAATTAATAGCCTATAGCCCTCTATTAAAATTGGGTTCCTAAGTCTTCTTCAACGTTTCTGTTATTTCTAATGACAGTACCAGCCCTGGTTGTTGTTGCCCCAGAACCGTTGTTGTTGCTGGGCATTACACTTCGTTCATAAACATCACTAGCTGTATCTTACCAGTTCTGTAAAAAGCCAGTTCTCGATTATTAAGTGCGCTATCAAGTCTCAAAACCTTAAAACGTTAACCGCAGTTAAAAATCAAAAATAATTTTGAACTCAACCAAAAAATATCCAGGTCAAGTAGCGTTGAAACCCTAGCATTCACTTAAACAATAATACAATCATTCGAATGTTATCAAAATAATATCTATAAGTCAGCCCTATTTTTCTCAGCATACATTGTTCATCTATGTAAACACGATTTAAAAACATTTAGGAGTTTACATTATGCATTGATTCAGAATCATGTCGCTAGTCGAGACCGCGACGGCCAGTCGTACAGCACTTTACAATGAAATTAATATTGTTCGCCCTGCTGGGTTCGTGTTTTATCGAAACCTTAAACGCTCGACTTATAGAAAAGAACACGGACCGAACATTGACGACTGAATCGAAAACGACCGGTTCTAGCCCACCGATACGACTCACGAGGGACGTGTTCGAAGAAGACGTACTCACAGGATTCTCGAAAGAAGACAACATTCAGAGTGATGAGTTCGTCCGATCATACAACAGGAGGCCGAGGCACTTCTTCAAGGCGAAGGGTCCGGGCGGCGACCCGCCAGCCGGGGCCCGGGTCGTGAGGGAGTCCAGCGAGAAGACCGAGAAGGCCGACAAAACTACGAAGACCACCTCCACGACATCCACCACTTCGATGAAACCGAAACCTTCGCTCGTGAAGAAACCGATCCCGAAATACAACGAAATGGACTACGACGACGACTTCCAAATGAAGATCAGCCGATCGCCGGTGAGGGTCATCGACTCCGGCGAACACGAAGACGAGGACTTCAACCTCGACGACTACGACTTTGACGTGAACCACGACGAGTTCATCGGCCGAGGCAAGCCGCTAGAGCCGAGGACCAAGCACAAAGAGCTGCAGGACCCCTTCAGCCACCCGTCCGGGAAGGCTGAACCGAAATCTCCTCCCACGCCTCCAGAAGTGAAAACCCAAAGTAAATTAGTTTCACCCGCTGCTCATCGCCTTTCTAATAAGAAGGAAAGAGCAGTGGAGGCGCCGCCGAAGCACAAATCAGAAAAGGATGACTACTACGATGACACGTCCAGCACCAAAGTTCCTGAGAAAAACAAGAATCGCGATGCGGACGAGGAGCCCAATGATGACAACGAAGAAAGTAAAGAGTTTGAAGGTAAATCATCTGTATCATCTGTAAGAATGGCTAGGTCACCTTGGAAAATAAATACTTATGTGGATAAATTGGGAGAGAAAACTTCTTCTGTTATGTCTAAAGTACTTAGTATACTCCCCATGTTCCCCCAGGTGCCTGACAAAAATAGAGCAGACGAACTCATCAGTGGCCGAATGGACCCCAGGACCGGCAAACGTATTCCTTAACTCGCTTGACTAATCCGCATAGGTTACACCACGTTGTTATGTCATCACATTGCGAATATGGCCCATCAAATTAAACTGGATGACGTAGTACATTAATTGTGAAAATCGAATTGACTAGAAATATATTAATTTTAATAGTGGAATCTTCATTAGTATAAATAATATTGGTTTATTGTTCGAATCTTAGTTTACGACAAATTATGGAGTGATGTAATAAAACACGTAAGGCATTTTCAAATATGTTTTTTTTTCATTCTTAAATCGAAGAAACGATTATTTTGTATATTTTTATTTATTCAGAAATACAAAACTTAACGAACATTGATTTTTGTGCTTATAATAAACTTAAATAATTTCTTGATATCAAGTTTGCATTGTGAATCAATACTTAATATAAAAAATATTAGTAATAATACGTTTTCCTTGACGCCTGAAACTCAAAGGGTCGCCGCACACGGGCCACCAATATACATATTTCCTGTGCTTTTAAACGGAAAAGCGAAAATCGTCTATTTTTAGCATTCTACAAATCGTATTTAGCAAGCCGATATGAAATGCATGAGAGGTACAGGGAATATTTAAGTGGAGACGGTTGTCCTCGTAGTCCTTGAGTGGCGACCTTAAGACATAAAACTAAAAAAAATGATTGCATGAACAGTGTACAAAACTGCGCATAAATAATAATACAATCAATAACAAAAGTCGGGTAACACAATCAGATTGTCAAAACAAAGACACAATCAAATTCAATGAGTTCACAGCTCACCAAAGAATCTGATTTGTTAATTGTCTTGTGTTGTTGATTGTACCGAAGAGGCAGGTTACTGGCACACTGTAAATATGTAACAGACAAAACTGTAAACACATAACAAGTAACAAAACATGAGTACGCTTATGAAAAATAATAATAAACTTATGTTCCCACTTGAACTTCTAAGTAACTTTGATATTAAGTGACAGACATCATGTCTTGGACAACATAATATCTATTATGTCATAGCACCAGTGGGAACGAATTGTTTTACCTTAAAAACTAATGCATCCTGAAAAAAAGTATGTAACAAAAAAGTCAGTATCACGTCATAAGTACTCAGCAGCTATTGGGAAACACGACTGGATAGTTCTGCACATTCGTTCCTATCTTACGGGGACGATATTGCATACACATTTTCTTGTACATTCACGGAATGTCAAGAACATATTTTCGGGCACAGTCACTTGCACAACCAACGCAAAAAGTTCTAGATATAACACTTTCCTTTATCCAGGGCCTGTAGACATGTTACATTCCTTATACTGCTAACACTGTCAAATCGATCAAATGTACTGAAAAGTTATAGTCACGTCACTTGTCGAAAAGTAACGTCGTTTTTGTTTTCTGTTGTAGTGAGGTGTAAAATTATCTAGGCCCTCAGATTTCCTTCCACTTTTCCCAGTTTATTCTCCTATCTCTGCCTCATCGCTTTTCTCTTCATCACTTTCAGTACTGTCCTGCTGATTGAGTACGTTATTGACGTGATCAAGTGCTAGTCATATCTTGTAATGATCAGCGTAGTCTGCATTGTTGCTGAGAGCGGCTTGTTTTGCGACGTCTATGTATTTGTTGAATTGGCTATTTAAATTCGTGATCGTTTCTTGTCCTTTTTGTCTGTCGTCAAACTTCGTTTTGTTCGTGTTACCTGAATTGTTAGCTGCACTTGTTTCGTTGCCTACAGCCGCTGCTGCGTGCGACCTCAATACTCCTTCAGCGCCCTTAACATGAGCCTTTGAATCATTCCTATTATCAGTTTTCGTTGAACTATTATTTCTGTCGAAAAATTCGTTGTCCTCTTGATACTCGTCTTTATGATACACTCTTCGGAAACCTTTCCTACTTTCACCCTTGTCCTGATTAGTTTGATGCTGATAATTATTAGATTGTGTGTGGTCTTCAACTCCAAATTTGTTAGCAAAACTATCTAAGAAGTCTTTGAACCCTGTGTAGCGATTTGCACTGTTATCGAAACCTGAGTTATAATTGGAATTTCTCTTTTGTCCAGTATTGAATTTGTCATATTCATGTATTTTGTTAGCGAATTTCTCTGTTGCAGAATCTGCTAGTGTATACTTGGAAGCGTCACTATGAGTTGGCGCTGAATAAGTAGATATAGGTCTCATTGTAGTATAATAGTCCTTTTCTAATCTACGATTTCTCTTAACATCTTCTGATCCAGGAATGTAGGTATCCTGATCAAAGTCTTTACCCCAATGTATGCCTTTAAAAATTAATGGATCGTCGTCGTTGTTCCTCTCGTAATAATCGTTCAAAACAAACGAAAAGAATGGTTCGTCACCCATCATAGGGTTATCGCGATCATGAATGTACGATGGCGTATTTTCATAATTGTGTGGACCATCGTTTTCAATGTGCTCATGGACGGGAATGACGTCTTTAACTGTGTCCGCTGCGTACCGTTTATCTTTTGCTTTTTCTGTATCAGATATATCTTTGTTATGTTCGTATTCATAAGGACTGTGATAAAAATATGGCCAATTGTCGTATAAGCTCCTAGAGCTTGTCCTTACATCGTCTTCGTCCATGTGGTAATCATTGCCACTGTCATACATAGACAACACTTCATTAATCACGTCTGAGGGCGGACGGTAATGCTCGAGAGATTTTAGTTTTTCTAACATACCACTAGATCTTGCTCTTGAGGAGTCGTACCTAGCATCAGACAAAGCCCTTTCCAGGTCGTAGTCTCCATGCCTCTTTTCTATGAATGGTGTTGTATGAGGATAAATGCTGTCGTCAGGTTCTCTCCTGGCATGACTATCGAATAGTGACACATCGTATCCGAGTTTATCAGCTGACTTTTTGGTAATTTTCCTTAAACCAACCTTAGGTTTATCAAGTTGATTATTGTACGTTGACAAATGTCCAGGGTTATTGCCGAACTGACTGTACACATAGCTGGTCTCCACCGTCGGTGAGTTGGATCTTGATTTTCTGGTGACGTGTGAATACATTTGGTGCTGAATGTCGTGTGACCCGCTGAACCGAGGCGTTAAACACAGGATTAGTATGAGGCGATGCATAGTAAATACATCTACGTGTTTTCCGAAGCTCTCTACAATGATAACTGGAAGTTGTTGTCACTAATCGCGGCTATATGACTTGTTTATTTTCCTGCGGTCAACAACATTGTTCTATTGACAATGGCTCGTGGCAGGTCAGACATCCATTGAGAAACATCCCGGTGTCTACAATGATAAATGGGTGACTAAGTACGCTTAGTGTAAACCTCATTCACCTAAATAGCGATCTAAACAATGTGTCCAAAATAACTAACTGCACTCACTATATAGTTTCTGAGCACTCTTTAAACAAATTGTTCATAACAATATCTCTTATGTTAATGAACAAATATTTTGTCACTACGAAATATGAATTAAATTTCATGCAACAACTTTTATTATTTTGAAATTAATTTAGCACATAACGAAACACATGTCGATCACCGGAGTCAAAGAGACTAATGATAAAACAGTTCACACATTTACATAGGATCGAGTTTCTGCTCTCACAGTGTTCAAAATATCATCGATATTTGATAACTATTGAGCGAAGCGCGAGAATTCATCTACTTAGTGTTATCAATAAAGTAGTGATGTTGATCATAACTTTGTAATGTCCGACTGTTGTAGTAATATGGGACATGTTGCCTAGAATAGGTATATTGGACTTTTTTGAGGCTGTTCATGACACTCATCATTTATTTGCTAATGGTTTGGATGGTTTTTGTATGGACGGCAGCTTCTTCCTTCTTTTTCAAAATTGGCAGGGGTTCTAAAGTTTTTTTTTTTCATAAAAAAATATCTACTTTGGAGCTTAAGAATTTAATCATTGTATCGCGGAGGGTTTCTTAGATATTAAAGTTATTTGCATAAGACATCTAGACATAGATCAAGCATTTGTCATGTCATCACACAAATGCTTGTTATAGATACACGGGGCACGTGGGTTTGGCGTGGCAACCTTTACAACCTGGCTATCCGTGCAATCTCAGTTTTCAAATATCACAATAAGTAGGTAAGTATTAAGAGTTATTCACTGTCGTTTTTGGTTTAGAACGCTTATTATTATTTTTTGTCATAACTTTTAACGATAAAATATTTTTTGGGCTATCTCATAAGGCTCTCTAAACCGCCGATGACTAGCCCGTACAAAGTTCCTAAGTAAAGTCTTCTATCGACCTCTCCTCTTGGCCACTCATTTACCAAGCGAAAGTTCTACAACAAAAACTTTGTCGTCATGAGCCAAAATCGCAACGGCATCAAACACTTATTAGGAGCCTACAATACTTTGCACCTAATGACTATCACAAAAAATCAGCCAAGCGCGAGTCGGACTCGCGATATAATTGGTTCCGTTAGAAGATAGTCAAGAAAGAAAATCATCATCATCCTCATCATTCCTCTGACCTTATCCCAATTATTTTATTTGGAGTAGGCGCAACATGTCATCTTCTTCCATACCTCTCCAAGAAAGAAAATCGTTCACATCTTTATGATAAACACGTAGCAAATGAAAAAGGCAGTCGTGACAACATATGGGGAAGGGCATTTCAACTTATGATTATGATATTATTACAGCAACAGAAATAGGTATAGATACCATCTGCGAAAATGCCTGACTATTACGGTAAATAAGAAACAACTACTCATGTGGCGATGGGTAGAAGTAGAGAGATCTAAAGAGACGCAACTTCTGATACCTGCATGGGAGGTCTCGGGGTGTGGGCACATGCACTGGTACCTACTTAAGCTTGGTAACAATGGGACGGGCAAATGAACAGACAGCGGAGTCTCAATAATAGGGTCCCGTTTGAACCCATTCGGTACCCTAATAAAAAAAAGTAAATGAGCTATTGCGATTGGTCACACTCCGTTAAACAACAGTAGTGTGACCTTCGATTGGACGCGGTCGCAGCCGGGCGCGATTAGTCGCGTGCAGTGCGTCGCCGCGACTGTCGCAATATCATTGTCTGCGGCTTGTATGGACTGATTGAAATATAATTGTGAGGTTTTCAATTAAATTGTGAGGTCGACTTTTAGTCTCGATTCGTTAAAGAACAGAGAGGTACATATTTAAACTGGTTTTCGGTGGTGTTTAACTATAGTACTGAACATGAGATCATTTAAAACGACTTGCAACTACTAAACTACTTTAGGTTCTTAAAATTCGGAGTTAAAGGTCGCGTGTCCATTTTTTCGGAATGATAAGGAAGTCAAACAGCAGATATTTAAAAACACCTCGGGCTTCTTCAAATGTATGAGCCCGACGGGACCACTCTGTGCGACTGGCTGGAGTTAATCAATCTGAGACTTAACGTAAACATCCCCGTATAATAAAAAAGAAGGAATAAAGTATTTTTCTCAGGTTAGCCATACTGGCCGTACTCCAATTATGAAAATTAAGATGAATTTCGAGGTGACATCATTACCCCTGCATGACAACACACTCGTTTGGCCCCGAATTAAAACAAACGAATATCTTACTAATGTTGACAAACTCAATGCCTAATCGTTTGTGTCCTTTGACTATTGTCTAAAAACATGACCTGCTTCTATTGTTTTCACACTAGTTTGGATCAATTAGATGAACTGTAGGTACGTTTGTAGGTATAAAAACGGTAAATACATGTAACTACACTTAGAATGAAAAATCTTTTATTTAATTTTAAAGTGCATGTTAACTTAATCGGTAAATAACGTCGGCCCCTAAAGCATAGTAACATTTCTACAATCATTTCATTGAAAGCGCTTAAACATATTGAAATCACATTTCGTTCCGATACTCCAAAACTCTTTAAATATTGTCCAGGACTTGGGTTGCATTACAGATAGATGCGGTATGGTGTATTCGGGTGAAACTGCCTTCATTTCTTTGTAGCAGAACTTTTGAGCACTGGGTAGCAGGTAGATCAAACCTGCTTATCTTTAAGCATATAATATATACTTATAATATTTATATTAATTATTTTGCTGTGTCATTATGGTTAGCCATGCAAATAAAAGACATTTATAGTCGACAAATTGAATTTATTATTTATTTACAAAAATAATCCATCAATTTTGTACATAATAAGCTTCTTCGATCGTCAATTCGTTTTTTAGTTTATCTTAATTAAGAAAACTAACAAATCTTAAGTCAATTTGAATCATTGTTTTGGCAAAGTAATCTATTATACAGCCAAAAATAGATTGAAAGGAATTATCAATATCTTACAATAATGCTTTGTTTCAAGACTTCGACACTGAAATCTGAATTATTAAAATTATTCAATTGATTGTTTCAAATGCTTTCATTGTGGGTTTTAAAAAGCTGTTTCCACCTTTTCCTTTATGGTGTAAGTCCATCTCTCCCAATTTGAAAAAAAAAAATATCTAATCGTTCTAAAACCAAACGAAAATCGTATAAAAAACAACAAATACCTCCAGACACAAGTCAGACAACATAAGACTGCTTAAAAAAAAAGAAACGTCAAAGGATAAACAGAAAAAAGAAACAAAACAAAATGGCGTATGAGAATATTTATTAAATTGTAGAGATACATTACGTTGTATGGACGGTTTGATGTGAAAGTGACTTGTGAGCATACATATGTACATATTGCACAGTATTTATTATCAAAACTTATATCAGACAACGCTCCCACATGATTCTTGATTTAAAAAAGAACGGACAATCGTATTGACAAAATGTTCATGTGAAATCTTTCTCACGCAAAGTAGGTAGACCATGCAGAAATCGAAAAATTAACAAATATGCAGATTTATTTAAACCATAATTATTTAGCTATGTGTGAATAATGCTACGAGTAACACAGTTATTCCATTATTTCCGGGTATTAAACTATTAAAACTCGGAATCTTCACATATTCTAAATATCCATTCAGAAATGCGATGACAGAATTACTTGGATTTATCAACTAATAAAATATATTTTATGAATAATATTGCATTTTTAACTATATTAAATGCTAGCACGTTGATAAAGTTTTACAACCGTATGTGAAATGGTCATAATTCTATTGTGGGAAAGAGATAGTGCTATATTTGTATAGCTACATCCCTTTCCTCACTAGAACAATATGGCTCCATTTTGCTGTGTAGAATGTGAGATTGTACTAAAAAGTAAACAAAAATTATTAGATTTCTCTAATACATGTAGCATTTCAGTCGAATAAAATTAGAAAAGAAAAACATTTTTTTAAGCATGTTTTATTTTCCAAGCTTTAAACTGACTATAGCACTATATTCTTATGCGTTTATTATTTTTAAGAAAGCTTATTAAACTAATCAAAGTAATTTCATTGGCACAAATTACTTTTAAGTACAATCTCTCACCTTCATACAAATATTTAACAACCAGTCAAGTATGTACAATTGCACATTAAAATACAATTAGTTGAGCCAATTCAATAATCCCATTATTAAGTCATCAAAATATTCAGATCTTTGGCTAAGCAGACAGGTAACACAAATGTCAATTTTCACATCAATTTGTTGTGACACTTCGAAATACTAATTATTATCTTTTTAAAATTTTAATGTACTAATAATTGAGTATCAAGTGGTAGACAAAAGTGAGGTATCTTGAAACAATTAAACAAGACCAATTAAAAATGTCAGTAAAATGTGTTAAAATTTTAAAATTTTGTACCTAATTAGTGTACAGTTACAGTTTATGAAAAATTACTGGGTAGCCGTCGTAAATTGATGGCAGCTCAGTCATTTAAAAAGTAACTTGAAATTTACTTTATAAAATCGCTCATCTCCTCCAATCTCGGCCGATTGTTCTGACTACTAAGGCTAAGGGTTATTAAAACGTAATTTAAAAGTATAAGT
Organism: Trichoplusia ni; assembly: GCF_003590095.1. NCBI lineage: Eukaryota > Metazoa > Arthropoda > Insecta > Lepidoptera > Noctuidae > Trichoplusia > Trichoplusia ni. The sequence continues at coordinate 848 of NW_020799701.1, read as the reverse complement.
TTCCATGACCCCACTTCTGCTACCAGTTATCATCAAATGTTATTATAATCTAGCTGCCGACTTGATAGGCACTGATACAATACAACATGTACGTGTGATTGTAAAATTATGCGTTTAATAAATAACACCAACAACCAGTGTTGAACATTGTATGAAAACAGACGTTTAAAACACGCAAAGAGGTTTCATTTAATAGATGGCGACAAATATTTGAATACCAGCCGCCATTACACAAATTCGATATTCAAATCGCGTTCCAGTACCGAGGTAATTTTAAACATCTCCCCCAGAGTAAGTAAGAAGATTCATGCTAAACTACCTTCTCATGAGGATGGAACGCTATCAATATATTAATGTATATCATAAGACGCAATATTATCTATCCCTTTGCTAGAATTATACTAGTTTTCGTCTAAAATGTAACGCAAAGAGGTTTTGAAGTCCTTTTGTTACATACAACCAGACTAGACAACGAAGGCACTAACTCGCAACAAACTATAAATATTATAATAGTGTTTTGAAATACAAAATCGATTCTAAACTAAAGTATATAGAAATAATTATAATTTTAAAAGATATCTTGATTCAAATTGACACGTTGAAGTTTTTTTTTTGTAATTACCTAGATCATTCCAGGTACCATATTAATCTTTCTAGGTACCATAATATTATAAATAGTCATGTACATCAAAACACTATATTTTCCTTAAAATTAGATATTAATTAAGCAGCATGCGTTTATTAATCGTCAGTATCCCGAAAGCAGTCAGTGCAGAATTGTCTTACAGATACAATATTGTATAAAAATAAAAACTATATAAAATATTAACAGAGAAAGCGAAATAAAT